>NW_015547647.1:204323-266245 GCF_001515605.1 Sinocyclocheilus anshuiensis
CACACACACACACACATATACACATACACATATACACCATGTTTATCAGCTTTAGCTGATAGTTATATATATAAACACACACAGTATATATATATATATATATATATTAGTGCTGTCAATAAATTAAAAAGTTTAATTAATCACACATTTTTTCTGAAATTAATCATGATTAATCCCACCTAACATTAAAGTTTTTAAATATACTTTTATATTGCAATAATTTCACATTCTATATGTGAAAATATATCAATACTACTGTCTCTATGAAATTATCCCGCCCCCAAATATTTAACCATTGACTATAGCCATTCAAAATTACAGTATAATTGAGAGCTATCAATTTTAACATTTAGTAGACTTTAAAAAAAATAACAACTTCTAATTTAAGTGAACTCAAAACAATCTTAAACCCATTATAATAAATG
This sequence comes from Sinocyclocheilus anshuiensis, assembly GCF_001515605.1. Lineage (NCBI taxonomy): Eukaryota > Metazoa > Chordata > Actinopteri > Cypriniformes > Cyprinidae > Sinocyclocheilus > Sinocyclocheilus anshuiensis. Next base: position 204,749 of record NW_015547647.1, read on the forward strand.
TCATATTTAGCTACCTGTGCCCTTCAGCAAGTAGGCAATATACAGAAATGGAATGAAGCACTACTTTCTGCACTACTTGAAAAGCATTACTTTAAAGTTTTGGTTTTCTAAATTATTTTCTGTGGTAATCAACACACTAATAAATTATGACTTAAAAAAAACCTTAAGAACTGTTTGGTACATCTTAATCTGAACAGGACACGCCCACACTCATGTTCAGCCCCGCCCCCATGTAGTGGAGCAAATACTCTTGTTTTAGTGTAAAATACTCACTCTGGAGAAACCAGCAGAGAGAAGAGGAAGGACAGATGGTTCCTCCTGATCTGAAGGACTGGAAGAGAGAGAAAGATCAGTAGGTGGAACATGATGGACATCCGTAGCACATGGATAATAGATAAAAGTGTTCTCTGAGGTCTTACGTTTGTGGCATCACTGCTAAAATAACAGCGTGTTCAGAAGGCTTGGTTGCTCGAATCATCCTGTTTAAAAACACATACGATAACATAAAAGTAGGTTTTTACATTTTCTGATTTGGCAGTGAAATTGAGTATCTTGTACACATTTCTCTCCAAAAGACTCTTTCTCTCACATGCATAGACATCTACTGGGAAAAAAATGATTTGGCAACTACTAGATTTGGCAGAGAGTTGGCAGCTTTGAGTATGTGTGTGCGCACATGGATTTAAGCCTCTGTGCAGGATGGGAAATTAACACCTGCAACCAGCCAAATGCAGGCCACTTCCTCCACAGTGGAGAGTAATTTTTCCTTATTTACCTGCCGGCCACTGTGGTGGGTAACCTGGTCTTAAAGATTCATATCAAAATGATTCTTATGAACTGATTCTTTTTAGTGGATCAAAAACATTTCGCTCCACCAGTGTTGCACGATTCCTGAAATGAATGAATCTTATGAGTCAGATTTTTTAATGAACAGTTCAAAAAGGTTTGAAACTGGTTTGAATCAGTCTGAAACACTGCCCTTTATAATTTACATTCATAAAGTACATTCTTTCATACACTACCATTCAGAAGTTTAGGGTTGGTAAGATTTTTTCATCTTTTTGAAAGTCTCTTATGCTCACCAATTCTGCATGTATTTGATCAAAAATACAGTAAAAACAATAATATTGTGAAATATTACTCAAATTTAAAATAACTGTTTTCTATTTTAATATATATTATGCAATTTATTCCTGTAATGTAAAGCTGAATTTTTAGCAGTCATTACTGAAGTCTTCAGTGTCACATGATCCTTCTCAAATCATTCTAATATGCCAATTTCCTACTCAAGTAACATTTTTTTCTTCTTATTATTAATATAAATATAAAAATTAATATTAAACTTTTAAACAGTAGTGTAAGAAAAATTACATTATAATTATAATTACATTATAACTGAAATTTACCCAAATGAATCAGTGAACTTGTAAATCAAAATCAAATTGAATTTGGAATTCCGAATTCTGTAAAAACATTGAGCGTTTTAACAATGTTATTGAATATAACTGAATAGCAAAAAACAGGCTTTTGTGGCCAAAAAAATAGTTCATTTCCCATCCTGCCTCTATGACAGTGCTAAAATTTCCATCTAACCGTGTATAAGAGATGAAGAGAAATGAGCGAGAGACAGATGATGGATGGTTTGGTTGTACCCACCGGCAGACAGCATCAGCCTCAAAGTACCGTGAGTGCCGGCCATCAATGATGACGATCTCGTGGTGTTTATCCAAGAAACACTCCACCGCAGACTCAGGTGTTCGTGCGATGTTACACCTGAACCCCGCCCGCTCACACGCCCACCAGAAGGCATCGCTCTGACTGTCCTCTTTAGCAAAGACCAGTAACACCTGAGCGAGACCGAGACGGAGAGAGAGTGAGGTGCTGTTGGTGGGTGCGTGTGAAAGGTCAACAGTCTTTCATCCCGTTCAGCGTTGTGTAACCATGGAGCTGCGATGTGAAATTCCACATGGCCCAGGTCGTTCAGGACGCCTGTCACCGCTACCTCGCTCAGGAGGCCCGCTGTGCAGCGTCACACGTCCACCTACAGGGGGCGGAGTGACCTCACCTGCTCACACACTCATTTCAAACACATTTCTACTGACACATTTTCACAAGTATCAGAAACGTGAAAAACTACAGATATATTGCACAGTCACCAAATCCAACAACGCAATGTAACAGGTTACTGAAATCTGTTCCCCCCTCTATTTCACACAGAATGACTTCAATGTAACCCAAATTCAGTCTGGTGATGTGTAACCTCCTCTATTTTATATCTTAGAAAGCATATTGCTCGGATTTGAACAGACAAGAGATACAGCAGTCATCAAATCTAAGTACTGTAACTTATTTCAGTAACCTGTAACGCCGTGTTGTCGAATTTGGCGTCTGGTGTATGTTTGCAGATGTTCACATCAGATCAATATGCTTTCTAGATTATGAAACAAAGGAGATTAGACACCATCAGAGTGAATCTGGGTAACATTAAAGCAATTCTGTGTAAAACAGAGGGGAGTAACAGATTTCGCTAATATGTAATAGTGTGTTGTCAGATTTAGTGACCTCGCTCTATATCTGCTCACATCAAATCAAAATGCTTTCTAGAGTATGTAACAGGGGACATTAGTCAGCACCAGAGTGATTTTGGGTAACATTAAAGCCACTGGGTGTGAAATAGAGGAAGGTAACTGATTTTGGTAACCTGTTATATTGCCTTGTCGGAATTGGTGACCTTAGTGTATAGCAATATAACTTTTCAGGTTTATTATTGTTAAATTAAACTAAAATGAAAACATTTTCTTTAAAATATAAAAAATATTTTACAATTCAGCTAGTTACCAAGGCAACATTTCTCATTTTCGTTTAGTTTAATTTGAAGTACTAAAATAACTCAAACTAAACTAAATAAAACTAACAAATAAAAATGATTAAAAACGACATAGACATTAAAACACACAAAAAAAGACAAAAATAATAGGCGATTCTAAAATAACACTGGAACTCTGACAATGTGTGTGTGGGTGGATTAAAGTCAATTCAATTTCAAACGACCCGAGAAATGACAGGTAATTAATTTGTAAATCTTGATTGATTTCCCCAGATACATCAGGCACATCGGACTCTGAAGAGAGTCAAACATTACATAACCAGCCTCGATTCACAGTGACTGACAAGCGGCAGTCAGTCATTAGGTTAACGATAAACACACTTTCTGTTTCATAATTCCACTTTTAGTGAACCATAATTCCCACTAATATGACACACTCATACACACACATGCAAATGCACACACACTAGGTGTGACGAGACACTTATCCCACGAGACGAGACGAGACGAGACACAAGACTGGGTTCACGAGAACGAGACGAGATGAGATTTTTAGAGTTTTTTAAAGAAATCCTCAATGATGAAATATATAGGGAAAAATTGTCTTTTATTCAACTGAAAAACACAAAATGCAAAAAAGTAGGTGCATTTTGAAATCAACTTGTACTTTATGAAATTAAACATCTATTTTAATAAATTTTATGCAGTAATAAACAACATGTAAACACTGCAAAATGTTTTGCCACAAACTCAACTGACAGGCAAGTAATTGCAAAAAAATTATAAATAGTATAAATAAAAATAAATAATAAACAACATAAATATCCCTTTAAAGTGGAAGTGAAGCAGTCAGTCAAGTTTATATTATTTAGTAAATGGATTTCCACTTTAATAAAAAAATATATAATAAACACGATTAATGTATCAATTTAAAAGAATAAAGCAGTGGTTGCCAAACTGGGGGGCGCGGAAAGGCTGAGGGATAGTTAGGGCCCTATGAAATCCATTTTATTTTTTCCTAAATTCAGTTTTATTTTTTTCCAAATTCCGTTTTTTCCATTTGAATTTTTCTCGACTCCTTTTTAATAGTTAAATTAAATTTTATTAATTAAAAAGCATGTCTAATTAATTAAAATCATTAAACTTATAAATTTTCACATCGATTTATTAAAAGTTGAACAAAAATTACATGTTTAGGGCCCTATGAAATGTTTTATTTTTTCTCACCATATTATTTATGGTTACCAAATTCTGTGTTTTAGCATTTCTAATTATTTGAATGCATAAAACAACTTAATTTATTTTTATTTTTTTTCTTAAAGTAGCCTTATGATTTTTTTTCCCCTCAGAAATTCTGTGTTGTGTATTTACATTTTTCTGGTTATCAAATGAACAATGTCTTCAAATCAAACCGGACTTTTATTTTGACGGGTTGCCGTGAATACCTTTACAGTTCTGTGTATGCAGTGTTGCCAGACATATGATAATTATCGTATTTGTACGATAATTTTTATCTCTGTACGATGTACGATCAATAATGAAAAAAAATCCCATAATGTACGATAATTTCGAAATTTCAGAACGTGTTTTTTCCAAAGTCAACCTCATCAAAACAAAGCCATGAAATCGGCTCATTACAGACGCTCTAAATGGGTTGGTGCACACCTCAGGACCCTCAACATCTGGCAACACGCAGGATTCTGATGACAGCGACTCTGAGGTGGAGTTTGGACCTTCCCGCAAGGTACGCCTATGGCCCTATGATTTCCGCGATGAGGAAAACACGGATAGAATTGCGGAATCCAGTCAACAGAATTTACTGTATAACGCGGAATGTCACGGAATTTGTCAAAGGTTGGATGAATTAATCAAAGGAAGGTCATTACAGTTAAATCGTGATATGGAATAGTATCTGTAAACATTAAGCCGCAAAAAGGCTATTTAAATATAAATCCTGCATGTTCTGTGTCTGTCTGAATCATAGTCTATGGTCTGAATGAATGTCACGCGGTTTTGTTTACTACACACATACTGAAGCACGCGTGACGCTTGCGGTGATTTCAGCATCTGCCTTCTCACTAAATAGGACATAAATACATGAACAACATCCCCAGAACTGCTCTGAAAGTCAAAAATATATAGTTTCTGCCGGAAATGTATTACTATTGTTCAGTAGAATGTATGTACAACTACTACTACTAAAATTATTAAGGAATAATCACAATATTTCTTCCATGTTTTAATTTTAATTGTAAATCCCCTTTGTTTGCCACAAAATAAAATGTGTTTAATTTTCATTAAATAAAAGATAAATTAAATTAATGTGTTATGCCTTCATTCAATAACCAGAAAAATTAAAATACACAATGCAGAATTTCTAAAGAAAAAAAATTTCATAAGGCTATAAATAAAAGTAGTTTTTATGCATTCAAATAATTAGACGTATTAAAACACAGAATTTGGTAACAATAAACAAGGTGAAAAAAATAGAACATTTCATAAGACCCTAAACATGTAATTTTTGTTAAACTTTTTAATAGATTTGATGTTGAATTGTATACGTTTCATTATTTAATTAGACGTGATTGTTTTGATTAATACAATTTTATTTAACCATTTAAAAAGGAGTCCAGAAAAATTAAAATGAAAAAAAAAAAAAAACTGAATCCAGAAAAATTTAAACGGAAAAAAAGATTTTGGAAAAAATAAAACTTAGGCTAATTTGGGAAAAATAAAACGGATTTCATAGGGCCCTACAAATATCATGCATCTGAAGCTATAATTTTAATACTAAGCAACAGTGCATATTATATAGGGCCTATGTTGTTCTAGTCTAGTAGATAAATAGCTGTATTCTGTACGTTTTTACTCGTGTACGACAATTTTCTTCCAAATACAATAATTTTGAGCTTCTGGTGCGATACTTTGACATTTCAAATCTGGCAACACTGTGTGTATGAGATATGACGCTAGTTTCACTCAAATCAAACGCTAAAATGCTCATGAAGTGACTCTCAGAGCAGTTCTGGAGATGTTGTTCATGTGTTTACGTCCTCATTTAGTGAGACGGCAGACGCTGAAATCACCGCGAGTGTCAGGCGTGCTTCAGTATGTGTGTAGTAAATGAAACCGCGCGTCTGCGCCATTCATTAACAGAGACAGGCAGAACATGCAGGATTCATATTTAAATCGACTTTTGCGGCTTAATATTTACAGATACTAGTCCATATCATGATTTGATTTAAGTGTAATGACCTACTTTTGATTAATTCATTCAAAATTTGACAAATTCCGTGACATTCAGCATTAAACTGTGAATTCTGTTTTTATGACGATAAAGACTACTCTGCGTAATTTTTCCGCTTATCATGCGGCCACTTGCCTGATGTAACATAAAATATCTTACATACCACTACTTATGAACGAGCCAGTGTAATGCAAATATATCTGAAAGGACTGCGTGAGGATATCGTCACGTTCTCGTGAGACACTTCGGATCTCGCGAGATCTCGTCACACCCCTAACACACACGCACGCACGCACGCATGCACGCACACACACACACACACACACACACACTCACACACACACACACAAAAACTCAGGATAATCTCTGTGTCAATCCTTTGAGACATCTCAAGATTATCCCTGGGGTCATGAGTCCATGTTAAGAGGTCTTTATGTGCATTCACTCATTGGCCATAATGTAGAAACAGGACAATGCAACAATGAATGACAGTAATGCATTATGATGTCACAGTATCATTCTATCGCTTTGCAGCCTATGTGAGATTAAAACATCACTAAAAAGAGACTTGTAGTGATGCACTATGATGTCACAGTGCAACACTTCTCCTGCTGCTCGTCACGTCGACTTGATTTTTGGCCATTGTCGAATCTCAAATTGTTGAGCCATTGGCCATTGTCGAATCTTGGTCCAAATTTGGTAGATTAATTTAAATAAAGTCAAAGAACTTATTCTTTTCATTTAAATCAACTTATAGCACACTAATTACTCAAATCATTCACTTAAAGCAACCAGAGGTTTAGCGCCTCGCACAGTGATAACATGGATACAAACTCAGTAATTAGCCAATTAAACGTGCACCTTTCATTTACTCGGCCCAGATCATCAACCAGATCAAAGCCAACCAGACAAACACTTAAAAAGCCAATAAATACACTACCATTCAAAAGTTTGGGCTCAGTAAGATTTAAAAAAAAAATAATTATGCTTTTATTCAGCAAGTACACATTAAATTGATCAAAACTGACAGTAAGGACATTTATAATAGTAACTGAAATAAAATATTTATATTTCAAATACCTGTGTATCACAGTTACCACAAAAAATAAAGCAGCAGAACTGTTTTCAACACTGAAAATAAAAATGTTTTTTAAAATGGCAAATCAGCAATTAGAATGATTTCTGAAGGATCATGTTACACTGAAGACTGGAGTAATTATGCTGAAAATTCAGTTTTGCATCACAGGAATAAATTTAATTTTAAAGTATATTCAAAAGAAAAAACAGTTATTTTAAATTGTAATAATATTTCACATTATTACTGTATTTTCGATCAAATAAATGCAGCCTTGGTGAGCATAAGAGACTTCAAAATCCAAAATATTAAAAATCGTACCGACTCCAAACTTTCGAAGCTACAAATTCAAACATACACATAATGACTAAACAGGACTGTACCTGAATGGGCTCCTGGGTCAGTCGCATTGGCCCCAAATGCTCTTCTGCTGCAGACACCTGCGAGTGATCAAGAGAAACAGGTATGTTTCATTGAAATTAGGTTAAAAAAGGAAACAAAAGCAAGAATGCATCTGGTCTTACCATCTCAGAGCCTTGAAGCAACATTCTGACATGCCTGTCCTGATTTTAATCACATACTGTTTGTACATGTGCTTGTATGTCCACGAATACAACCATTTATGCAAACTAAACAAAACAAACAAAATTAGTCCACCGAAGAAATAATGTTTCACAGGCTGAATTAATGATGGAAAATGTAGCCGTCCTGATCAGCACAAACTCCAATCCAAGTGTGTTATTCAGCTGATTTAAACAGGATTATCCAGATTTCTATTGTCAAATTGTTTTAAATGCCGTTTTAACAGTTCGAACGCTTTGTCAGATATGACACACATTGCAAAAAAAGGCAGGTTTTTACAGAGTTGTCCAAATGGTACAGCAACATTGTTGCAATGACAGAGCAGGTGGCTCAAAGCTTCCTGCGTCTGCCACACTAACACTACACATAAGCCTCTCAGCAAGAATCACACACACACACACACTCACACACACAAACACACATGCACAAAAAGCCTTCAGGCTAAATACGGATCATAATCACTGTAAAAGCAGCATATGTAATGCACATTTAATTTTGCCAAGACAAAAGAGAGGAGTAAAGATATTTAGATGCACTGCACTGTCTTGTTTTCCAGTAAAAAGATATAAACATTAAAATAAAATCAATTTACTTGAGATGCAACTCTCTCTTGCTCTTGTGTAAATAGCACAGCATGAATTTGCTTTGGTCATCTGCCTGTTTTATGTTAATTTTTACTGTTGAGAGGCCATCTAGAGTCAAGAGCTTCTATTCCTGTGACTACACACACACACACACACACACACACACACACACACACACACACACAAACACACACACACCACACACACACACACACACACACACACACACACACACACACACACACACACACACACACACACACACACACACACACACACACAAACTCAGATCTGGGATGTGTTTAATTGGACAGTCCAACAGTCATAACACAATCAATCTTTACAGCTGCAGAGACGCAATTACAGTTTCAACAAATGTAATTATCAATTACTCTACAATTGTCACGCGTAGTAAAACACACTGAATCTCTGCATGTCCTGTAGTTGACCAGCAATCTAGTGTTCCTTCACAAACCCTGACAAAAACATCGATTTTGCTTTATTGGTTCATGTCAAAAATGTGCTTTTGTTTTGTTTTACACACATATTTAACTTCAACTAGTTGCTTGAAATTTATTGAGACTAATGTGCAATTAATGTGAAAAGCAGAAAACACCTAAAACAAAAAGGCATTGTGGCATTACCAAAGTAAAATCATTTAATATCGTGGTATTTTTTTAATATACAGCATGAATAACTACCATAATTATGTCATGGAATTTACATAATACTCTGAGATACTTCAAAGAATACCATGGTGCTACCATTAAAGGGGTCATATGATGCGATTTCAATTTTTCCTTTCTCTTTGGAGTGTTACAAGCTCTTGGTGCATAAAGAAGATCTGTAAAGTTGCAAAGACTAAAGTCTCAAATCCAAAGAGATATTCTTTATAAAATTTAAGAGGCAACCACACCTACCTAAAACGGCTCACCCAAATGTTCACACAAAGAAAAAAGGCGTAACTTTTATTCTCGCTGTTGCCGCCGCTACCATGTTGTGGAGTCACTGTGTGTTTCGTTGTGAAAGCGAAACTACTTTGTTTGGCCTTCCAAAAGAGGACACAACTAGAAATCAGTGGTTAAGTTGTATTTATCAGTATAAGTCATTATAATCAGTATAACCCACTGGATGCAACAAATGCCTCGTTTGTAATGGGTTTTATCGGGGATAGCTGGCCAATCAGAGCACACCTCGCTTTTTTAGAACGATGAGTTTTGTAAAAATTGAGGCGTTTCAGAAAGGTGAGCCATAGAGGAGAAACAATAATGTACATTATATGGAAAATAATGTGTTTTTTTAACCTTAAACCGCATAAACACATTGCATTACACAAAATACACAACATAATGTTCTTTTTAGCAACGTTATATGACCCCTTTAACAAAAATATGTATTTTCATGATCCAAAAAACAAACAAACAAAAAGACACCAACAACAACATGGTATTACCATGGTAATGTGTCCAAAACAATGGCATTTCCATGGCAGCATGTCCAAAAAGCCATGGTATTGCCACTGGTACAGAGCGTTTAAAAAAATGGCACTGCAGGCAATCTATAACAGCATTAAAAGGGTAATTTCATAAATGTGATCATTTTATTTTTTCCCTGAGGTCCGCTTATAATATTATTATTTTTTAATAAAAAATATAATATAATATGACATAAAATATTACAATACAGTAAACTTTTTAAATTACATAATTTAATATTATTCATTAGAATAATATGAGTTTTTTGCACAAAAAGTCTCTTGAGCTCTGAAAGTTACACTATGGAAAAATCAGATTTTTCATACTAGGACCCCTTTAAAAGTGACAATCAGAAGAGACAGTCAGCATCAACAATGCTTTTATTTTCCAGTCAAAGGCCATTACTAAATCCACTGTTACACAAGACTCATGTTTTCTTAATAACAATTACAAAAAAAAGTAGAGAGAACATTTTGCCACTGGAAATTCAATAACATATTTAATCCTGTGTTCAAGTGCATTTTTATTAAAATATTGAAATTGAAAACTCCATGCATCCTCTGCAACTCTCTCAAAACATGCTTAGAAAGTTCAGCTTATATATACAAACACTTCTGTTACATTTTCATAAATTTTCCCAACCAAATCTTTTTCTCATCCTTTGCTCTTCTTCTCTAACTCCCTACCCCATGCTTGAGGTTTCTCAGTTCTTGGCACTGACGTTACATCTCCTTCCCTAGAAAGTGACACACACACATATGGAACGATATTCCAGACAATTTTCAAATAGAATAACAAATTGTATTTTCAATTGCGTTTTCCATATGTGGACGCATAAATTGTGACATAAGCCAAATGCAATTGCAAATCCTGCATTACCGTTTGCATTTTCGCTTTCGCGAATGCACAGTGACTGCCAAATTTCAAATGAAAAAGCAAAGTCCATTTGCAACTGTATTTCCCATGTCTTAGGAGTTACGAGCCTGTCGTATTTAAATAGCAATATTAATTACCACGTCTGCTTTTTCACTCTCGCTGCGTCGCGCATGTAACCTGCCAAAACTCAAATGGAATCGCAATTCCTTTTGCATTTGAATTTCCGATGTCTACATGGAAAGCTGCCAATCATCATCAGGGGCGGGACTATACTATGGGGCGTGTATTGTATTGGGAGGTGACGTCACTCACAGACGACCGTGCCGAATGCTCTGATCAATGGAGGTAATCGGTAAAGGCTCCGCTAAAGGCAGCTACCAATCAGTTTCGTACCTGTGTGAACGAATAGACAGTGCAACCTTCTTGGCACAATACATAATTCTGTCTTTTTTACCCCAAATGTAGCGATTATCCCCTGCTAACAGCGGGAGCCACAACGGTACGCACAATAGGTCAATATTCACTATTAACCAAACACTTTTCACCTGTCTCAGCATCTCTTACCGTTTACACTCACTTACACTTTTAATCCGTAATAGAGAGCGTCACACCTGAGAGCATTCGGCACGGTCGTCTGTGAGTGACGTCACCTCCCAATAAAATACACGCCCCATAGTATAGTCCTGCCTCTGACGATGATTGGCAGCTTTCCATGTAGACATCGGAAATTCAAATTTTTTCATTTGAAATTTGGCAGTCACTGTGCGTTCGCGAAAGCGAAAATGCAAATGATAATGCAGGATTTGCAATTGCATTTGGATTATGTCACAATTTATGCATCCACATATGGAAAATACAATTTGCTATTCTATTTGAAAATTGTCCGGAAAATCGTTCCATAGTTGGTGTCTGGGCTTATTTATTTATTTATTTTTAAATGACATGAGACTTTGTGATTTCCTGCACTTGCTATACTTCATAGTCATTTAATAAATACGAAAGCAAGACGTGAAAAAAAAACAGTGTCTATTTACACTAAGTGCAAATAGCCTGCCTTGTTGAGTAGCCCCAGAGTGCAGCAAATACAATTTGCAATTCCTTTTGAAAATTGTCCAGAATATCGTTCCACACACACACACACACACGTTGGTATGGTTTACAGGGACTCTCCATAGGCGTAATGGTTTTTATATTGTACACTGTATTTCCTATCACAGGAAGTGTCCTCATAAGTCATATTCACGCTGTAATACCCATGACATTATACACATTTGTGTCCTCATGAACCATATAAACCTGTACACACACACATAAAACTCAAGCTTTAGCTGCTCTGTGTAAGTCCACAAAAATCCTAAATTAGCTAAATCTACCATGCAGAATTTACTGTGACTCTTCACATATAACCTAACAGCTGCTGTCAGATTGAATATTATAGGTGATTTGCATAAGTTCTGCACCAATAACTGCATCAAATAGAATTGACCCTTTGCAAAGACCCACCCCCCTTCGTTACTGTTGCTACGTCCGACAAGCCACGGCGCTCTCACGCCACACATTATGTTCTCATGCAGTGAAAAATACATCGCATAAAAAAGGAAACTGACAACGAGCCCACATACAAGACAGAGCAGGTTACTTTATGTATGAAACAAAGTCTCAGCTTTCAAATTTTGTCTTTTTTTTTTAGGAAATTCAAACAATAAATACCTTTTTGTGGCTCTTTAATGTGTCATGACAGATCACTGTAGCGCCTCAGTTCAAGCGGCACATGAATCGATCATCTCATCCTCTTTACTAGTTATAGCACGAAATAAACATGAATGAACATCAGAAGGATTCTTGTTTCAACTGCGGAAAGACATCTATACACACCATTTTTTAAGTCCATCAACATTAATCTACTCTCCTGTCTGGTTTGTTTGAGGGACAAAATGGCAGATTCTGTGTTATGATTGGTCAGATCGCCTGTCAATCAAACTCCCGGTGAAAAGTCAATTTCAACAATTTATAAAAAAAAAAAAGAAAAGAAAAAAAAAACTTCTATGGTTGCCAAGGTGTTGCTAGGCAGTTGCTAGGGTATCCCTAGCCTAAAAGGTCTATGGAATTTTTCTTCCCATTTTATTATCTACCACGGAAAAAATCTGATAATTTATAGCAATCTGATCAAGTAATAGCACACATTTATGATTGGTCAGATCGCCTGTCAATCAAACTCCCGGTGAAAAGTCAATTTCAACAATTTATAAAAAAAAAAAAGAAAAGAAAAAAAAAACTTCTATGGTTGCCAAGGTGTTGCTAGGCAGTTGCTAGGGTATCCCTAGCCTAAAAGGTCTATGGAATTTTTCTTCCCATTTTATTATCTACCACGGAAAAAATCTGATAATTTATAGCAATCTGATCAAGTAATAGCACACATTTACTATGGACTTCATGTTTGTACCGTGGAGGAAATATGACACGTCTGAAGTCTAAAAACAAGGTTTCCCAAACACTCCTTTCAGGTCATCCTGTCCCAAACTCACATCACTGGATGAACCAGAAGTTGGCCACAGTGTTGTAAAAATACCACAGAACCACACTGTTTACACTCATTAGATATGAACCTGCCAATGGTTTACTTTAAGTTGCCTCTGCACATTAAACTGAGGTAGAATATTTACATATACATGACACACTTCACCTTTAGGAAATGATGTCATGGGGAAGTCATGGCCTAATGGTTAGAGAGTCGGACTCGTAACCCAAAGGTTGCGGGTTCGAGTCTCGTACCGGCAGGGATTGTAGGTGGGGGGAGTGAATGTACAGTGCTCTCTCCCACCTTCAATTCAATACCACGACTGAGGTGCCCTTGAGCAAGTCACCGAACCCCCAGCTGCTCCCCGGGCACCGCAGCAAAAATGGCTGCCCACTGCTCTGGGTGTGTGTGTGTTCACTGCTGTGTGTGTGCACTTTGGATGGGATAAATGCAGAGCACTAATTCCGAGTATGGGTCACCATACTTGGCCACATGTCACATGTCATGATGAATGTAGCAAAATAATGTGATGGTCAGTGGTTATACAGAGATCATACAGCTTTTGATGGCTGTACATTTATTCGAAATATTTTTTTAAATAACATTATAGATGTGTGTACTGTCACTTTTTTATCAATTTAATGCACCTATACTGAATAAATGTATTCATTAAAAAAAAAAAAATCCCCAAAGTGTAGGGTATAAAATGTGCTTTCATGTGCTTTTATCGAGGACAACAAACACACACACACAGAAACATAAAACCACATGAAGAACAAAGGCCTTCCTTCACAGAGTACGGGGTCACGATAAGATATGATCCCTGCTATATTTAGACCCCCCCAATTGACAGTAGGCAAGCGACAGCGCTGCGGCTGTATTGATTCAGATTTACTTATCACATTACATAAGATATCACCTAGATAGTGTTTCTGTCCAGTTAACTCCTGGATGACCTGGAGATGCTTGAATCAAAGCACATTCTCATGCAAACATGGTCATGGTTGATTTTTTCCCTAAATATTTATCCAAATATATATATATATATATATATATATATATATTCTTTTTAACTTTTTATTCATCAAAGAATCCTGAAAAAAGTATCGCAGTTTCCAAAAAAATATTTGGCAGCAAAACTGTTGCCAACATTGATAATTCTAATAATAAATTAGCATATTAGAATGATTTCTGAAGGATCATGTGACACTTTATACTGGAGGAATGGCTGATGGAAATTCAGCTTTGCATCACAGAAATATTATATTTTAAAGGATATTAAAATAGAAACCATTATTTTATATTGTAATAACGTTTTGCAAGATTACGTTTTTTTTTCTGCATTTTTAATCAAATAAATGCAGCCTTGATGAGCATAAGATACTTCTTTAAAAAACATTACAAGTCTTACTGATACCAAACTTTTGACCGGTAGTGTATATATAAATAAACGAAAACCAGAAAAGTATACGTTTTTTGAAAGCTGTTTAATTTTTTTGTGGAAACTGTGATCATACATTTTTTCCCCTCAGGATTCTTTTGATGAATAAAAAGTTCAAAAGAACAGTATTTATTTGAAATACAATTTATTTTGTAATTTTATAAATGTCTTTAGTGTCATTTCTATTTTTTTATTTATTTTTTTATCAATTTAATGCAACCTTGCTCATTTCTTTCCAAAACCATTTTTTGGAAAACCCCTTTTTTATTTTACACAATATTTTATATAGATATATATTTTAGCAATTTTTTTAAACACTTTTTAGAAACAATTTTCACTCAGAAATTGCTAGTAAATTTCACAAACAATCACAAAGAAATGGCAAGTAACACATTAAATTAGAAGTATAAAAACTAAAATAGTATTTTCTTGTAAAACACATCAATAAAGTTTTAGCCATCAGAATACATCAGTTCATGCATTTTATAGCAAAGCTATAAATGACTGATCTAAACATATTCTCGGTGTTGTCAGTTAGTTTGAGTTTAGCACCACCAATCCATCATGTGCTATGCGTTACATTCAATGCAGTTCAGGTATCTAAATGGGTGTTGTTATTGACTTTTATTGTATGTATATAAAATGCATCATATATACAAACGCTTATTTTGTTTACTGTGTTGAGATGTGCTGAAGTTGCGTTTGGTCTTGTACTGTATCGCATACCTTGTCAGTGTCGTGCGCCCTTTGTTGTGATAAACAATAAAGTGTGTTCAGCTGAATTCAATTTCCGTTTTGTCAAACGGGTATAAATAAAGGATAGTACACCGCGTTAGCGGTCGCGGCAGCCCTTGTGTGAAGCCCTCCTCCTGTGAAGACCGAAGAGTGTAAAGACCATCGACTCTACCGTGCGACTCCACAGTGCAGGGACCAGTGTTGGGCAGTTACGCATTACTTAGTAACGCGTTACTGTAATTTGCTTACTTTTTTAGTAACGGAGTAATTTAACGCGTTATAATTTTCAAAATAGTAATTAGAGTATAGTTACAAGCCGAGGTCTCTATACGTTACTGCCGTGTTACATTGCTGACAGAATGCAGCGTTTTATAATCTAGAGATTGTAAAAAGGATGTAGCACATGCACTGTCGAGTCAAGTGCCAGTGGATTAGAGACCCGACGCAACAGAGCGCGGCGCAGGACAAGACTTGATAGGCGAGTGCAGAGACTCGTGTGTGTGCGGGATGCGGCAGAATAAAATGATTCACGGGACTCCCGCAAAATAATAATTAAATTAAATTATAATTAATTTAATTATATTAATGCATTTAGCAGACGCTTTTATCCAAAGCGACCTACAGTGCATTCAGGCTATACATTTTTTTTTTTTTTTTACCAGGAACCTGTGTGTGTTCCATGGGAATCGAACCCACAACCTTTTGCACTGCTAACACAATGCTCTACCACTGAGCCACAGGACCACAGTAACAAATAGAAATATGTAAACATAAAATATCTAACAAAACCAACATGAACTAATATAAAATATAAACGATTAACAGGAGCAAGTGTATGCAGAGTTTCTATTTAGGCTATAACACGTGTTTGAAGCGTTGAGCAATGCAGTGCTGAAATTTGCGTGCTCAAGAATCTTCTCATTATAACACACGAATTCTAGGCATTATGAAAGATTCATTATGCATATATTTATTGTGTTATAACAGAGATTTGTGAGATTGCGATGAACTGAGGTGTCTTTTAGAGATTATAAATGCAGCCCTTTGCTGGCATTCTCCCATGCCAAACCATGCACGCAGCAGCCGCTTGCTTTAGTTAAAAAGAACAGTGTTCTGTGAATGTTGATGCTTTAATAACAAATATTTATCGGGAGCGTGTATGCTGGGATTTCATGAATTTCATGGAGGAAAAAGTAACGTAACTAGTAATGTAACTAATTACTTTTGAAATAAACTAATCAGAACAGTAACGTGATTACTTTTAAAAGGAGTAATCAGTAATTTGATTACATTTTCAGAGTAACTTGCCCAACACTGGCAGGGACACAGACAAGGGACATAAGTATCGCTTTTGACTCAACCTCTTTTTTTACACCTTTTTACACTTCTATTTTAGTTTTTATGACTAACTCTTACTATGTGTTTCCATATCCCTACTAGTACTACTACTCGCAAACCACGCATCACACACAATAGGCAGCGCAATCCTAACAACATGTGCACTTTGCCTATGTCTGCTAATACACTACTTTCTTTTTCTATTGGTCTCTGGAATTGTCAGTCTGCAGTAAACAAATCAGATTTCATTACATCTATTTCTAGTCATTCAAGACTAAATCTCATGGCCCTAACTAACTGGAAGAGGTGGAGGTACTGGGTCTACTTATCTCTAATGATTGGAAATGTATTCCTTTACCTTCTTTGGGTATTAGCAGCTCCTTTGAATCACATTCAATCACTATTACCCACCCTTCTTTCGACGTAACCTACGCTCACTCTCACCCTTCCGGCTATCTGCTATTGTTTCATCTTCGCTTCCTCCCCCTAAACAGTTAGCATCTCTTGATGCTAACAGTGCTACTGATACTTTCTGCTCCACAGTTACATCTTGTTTAGACACTGTCTGCCCCTTGTCTTCCAGGCCAGGCCGTACCACCCCTTCTGTCCCTTGGCTGTCTGATGTTCTCCGCGAGCATCGTTCTAAGCTCAGGGCTGCTGAAAAGGTGTGGCGCAAATCAAAAAATGCTACTGACCTTAATGTGTATCAGTCACTCCTCTCTTCCTTCTCTGCTAATGTCTCCACTGCTAAAAGGACATACTACCATAACAAAATTAATCACTTTCTCTGACTTTTAAATTAAACGTTCCCTCCTGGTGGAATGACCTGCCCGACTCAGTCCGAGCAGCTGAGTCCTTAGCCATCTTCAAGAATCGGCTAAAAACACATCTCTTCCATCTTTATTTGACCCTCTAACTCTAGCACTCTCTATTCTAATTCTATTCTTTATAAAAATAAAAATAAACCTTTTAGACTTGCACTCTATTTATTTACTAACTGCTTGTTTTCTTTAAAAAAAAAAATAACACTTGCTTCTCTAATCTTTTTTGCATTCTATCTATTTGTTTTCTTTTTATTTATTATACAATTATAATTCTGACTTCTGATTAACAAAAGCAAAAAAGGCCTCTAACACTAGCTTGCTCTATTCTTTTTCTATTCTATCTGTTTTCTTTTTATTTATTATATGATTAAAAAAAAACTTGCTACATGTAAGCTAACTGAGACTTGTTATAGCACTTGCTTATCATTGCTCTTTTGTTGATTTTGATTGCTTCCATTGTCCTCATTTGTAAGTCGCTTTGGATAAAAGCGCACACTGAAGGAGGTTACACATGATGTATGCACACAAATGTATGACTGTGATCTTAAGACTGCGTGTGATGCAGTGTGCTGCTTTTATCTGCGCTCTCCATCAGTACAGTCGTTAAGTAATCATCCAAAGATCCCTTTTTCACTCACTGACACCAACAAAAAGTCAAATATACTGTATATGAGTGTGACCAACATAACAAGCACATCTCTAATAAAAAGTTACCATAGCTCTTACATGGTGACCATAATTTAACTGTTAAACCACATGAAATGCCATGGATACTTATGTGAAATCATTGTTAGGGTGGCCTTATGTGGCCTTTTTTCCAGGACATATCCTGGCCCGGGATTTCTAGTTTGATTTCATACATTATATGTACACATATTTGCCCGTTCTCTGTACATCCCACTTTCTCGCACGCCATGATTGGTTGATTTTGTGCAATGCCTGCATGCTATTGGTTAAACAACTTTTCAGCAAGTCTTGAAAACAAAGCCAAACTGGACATTTTAGGCAGTTTAGAAATCCAGGTCATGTCCAAGAAAAAAAAGAGGATGTATCTGTGTTTTATGAAGATTATTTATGAATAATAGAATAGAGGAGGCAGTGCCTTCAAGTCACGGGGACTAGCAAACTGCTGTAAAATGTGATACTGCCCACCTATAACATGTTCGCAATCCTACCACAAAACCAGCTTGAATGGGTCAAACTGGAATGTGTAACAATATACAGTTTTAAGATACCTTTTGGTTGATTCATTCAATCAATTTTCAAAATATATTACTTGATGTCAATTGAGGAATCATGTTGATTACTTCATTGTACATTCATTAAGAGTTCAAAGAAACAAGACCACAAACAAAGCGGGTTTATGAACTGAATATCTATCATTGAATAATACCTGATAAGAGCTTCCCGATACAGATACAGTATAATTCAAAGTGTCAATATTGGTGTAAAACGAGAGGATTTTTTTTTCTCAAGAGTTCCTCTAAAATGGGCTATAAACAACCTCATAAAACAGTGTTATCTATGAATATATAGCTTACCAGCTGAATGCCATCTTATCTAGAGAATAATCAGCTCATCTTCCTGAAGCTGTAAGTCAACATGCACAGCTAGGCAACCAGAACACAACACAGAAAGGTCAAAATGCACACAAATTTACCCCAAGCCATATAAAACGAAAGTAAACAACGAAGATCTATAAATCTTCAAAATGGTATCTAAAAATATGTCTATCTGTTGTAAATCTATAAATCATACAAATAAGATCAAGTTTATCCCTCATTAGTGACCTTTTCATGGCTTGTAATTGCTAGAAAAGGATTTTTAAAACAGAGAAAATTCCAATTTAAATTTTTACCTATTGCACCACACATTTTCCAAAATAATACATTTCTCCAGGTGAAAGAAATCATAAATATCATTCCATTCCATCCCCTCAATGAGATTTTAAAATCTCCTAAAGACACTTCCTTTTCTTTGTCTCGTTTTCCATTTTCACCATTTTCACTTTCTTATCTTCACTTTCTCTGTATTTGGTTCATTAAGGGTGAAACTGCACACAGGTTCCAGGGATGGAGTCTCTGTTCAGTGGATATTAATAACAACCAGCGAGAATGTGAGAGAGACAGAAGAGAGGAGAGAGAGCTGGTTGAGGGGGAAACAGATGGTCATTAGTAGATAAACAGAGACAATAAGATGTCTGATGACACAGACAGAGTAATAAATTAGGAGTGGGAATATGTGATAAAAATCAGAGGATTGTGATTCTCTGGCTGTGCGTAGCACTTATGCTTATTATTTGAGTTAAAAAACATCAACGCTACAGCAAAACCAATATCCCACTCACCAAATACAGAGAAAAGACAACAGGGTCACCTCAGACATACACATCAACACTCAGAAATTACCTACAAATCACTGCTTCTCGTGTGATATGGCTCATATATAATGAATCTTAAAAAAAATCTTTAAAAATATAAAATCTAAAACCATAATATTTACTTTTTTTAAACAGCAGCTTGACTGTGGTTTAACCACTATTATTAATTATGAATAGCTTGTAGTCTGAGTATCTCCGCCAATCTTGCATCCTAATAAAATGAATAAACTCAAGATTCTAACTCTTGCTGTCAGTTAGCAGAGCTGCTCTTGGTGTGTCCAGCTTGTAAACTGGAATGTTTCACATTTAAACATATTTCAAACAATCTGTTTCCATCCTGTAAGATCCTACATACTCCCACGATGCTTTCAAGTGTTTACAAAAACCTCCCAGATGATAAACAACGTTACTAATGCCACCATCATGGACTACTTTGGAGTTCTGTTGCTCTTGCTGACTGCGAGAACACAGCCTATAACACAACCTCAACACACACACACGCAGAGAGAGAGAGAGAGAAATGAAAGGAAAGCACTCACACATGAACAAACAGAGAAAAAAATGTCTAATTTTAGTTTCCTGTCAAACCTGAAAAACTCACTATTTGGCAACAGTAATTTTCATACTAGAACCGAGAGCACATTCAAGTAATATCCCACACATATGTAGTAGATGCACCATAATCAAGCTGGTCAATGCTTGGATCACATCTACAAATCAGTCATGATATAGGGAATCTGATGTTGCAATCTACCATGACAGGAAAATTATCCTGTGTATCATGTTAACCTTGTTTACCATTCCTTTTGATTGGTTCTGACAATGAACACCATCATGAAGCAATTTCTTACTCTACTCTACTCTTATGTGTAATAAATCAGCTTTAACAGTGGCAAACCTAGATTTCGGCCAGGCCGACAAAATAGTATTAGGCTATTTGTGATTTTCTTGTCCATTCCCAATGTATCCATTCTATTTACAGACAGCCTTATTTTATCAATATATAATAAAAAATATAAAAAATTTTCAAACCTTTTTAGTGAACTGTACAAATATTTATATGTGCATTACAATTTAAAATGTTGGGGTTGGTAATATTTATTTATATATATAAAAAAAAAAAGCACCTTATGCTCACCAAGGCTGGATTTATTTGATCAAAAATACAGTAAAACAGAAGCCTACTATTGTAAAATATTTTAAAATTTAAAATAGCTGTTTTCTATATGAATATATTTTAAACACACACACACACACACACACACACACACACACAGAGAAATGAAAGGAAAGCACTCACACGTGAACAGAGAAAAAATGTCTAATTTTAGTTTCCTGTCAAACCTGAAAAACTCACTATTTGGCATCATTTAGTAATTTCATTCTAGAACTGAGAGCACGTTCAAGTAATGTCCCACACACAAGTAGCGCATGCATCATAATCAAGCTGGTCAATGCTCAGATCACATCTGCAAATCAGTCACGATACGGAGAATCTGAGGTCACAACCTACCACCATGACAGGAAAATTTACTTGTGTATCATGTCAACCTTGTTTACCATTCCTTATGATTGGTTCCGTTATAAAACTGCGGTAAAACTAGATATTTTTAGTCAACTGTACAAATATTTCTATATGCATTACCATTCAAAACGTTGCGGTTGGTAAGATTTATTTATTTTTGTATGTTTTGAAAAGAAGTCTCTTCTGCTCACCAAGGCTGGATTTATTTGATCAAAAATACAGTAAAACAGTACTATTGTAATCTTAATATTTTTTCAATTTAAATGAACTGTTTTCTATATTAATATATTTTAAAATATAATATTTCTGTGATGCAAAGCTGAATTTTCAGCATCATTACACCAGTCTTCAGTGTCACATGATCCATCAGAAATCATTCTAATATGCTGATTTGCTGCTTAAGAAACATTTCTTCTTATTATTATTATTGTTCAAAACAGTTGTGCTGCTCTTTTTTTTGCAAAAAAACTGGAAACCGTGATACATTTCGCACTTTTTTGAAATAGAACATTATGTAAACGTCTTTACTCTCACTTTTGGTCAATTTAATGTATCCCTGCTAAATAAATGTATTAATTTCTTTAAAAAAAAAAAAAGGTAGTAATATTAAATATAAAAATATTTTGATCAATTTAATTTATCCCTGCTAAATAAAAGTATTAATTTCTTTCTGAAAGGTATTTATATTATTTACTTATGGCTTTATATATTTATATGGCTTTATATATTATAATACATGCAACTGTTGGTGTTATTATTATCAATTTCTTTAGACTTAAAAAAACCTTTTAAACCCTGGGTTTTTTAAATGCTCACATACTGAAAACATACAACCCACAGGTTGCTAGTCCAGATCTAAGCACACTCTCAGAAAGTAAGGTACGATAGCTGTCTCTGGGGCAGTACTTTTTCAAAAGCATTTCAAGAGTACATTTTTAGGCAGTAATATGTATAGTTTAGTTAACTGTATGTACCAATACACACCCTGAAGGTACAAAGGTGTACCTTTCAAAAAAGGACCACCCCAGTGACAGTTTTGAACCTTTTTTTTCTGGAGAGAGCAACACCACACAAAAACTTCTACTCACTAACTGCTTGGACTAATACACAGGATTTCTCTCTAACAGAGAGGGGAAAAAAATAAAAACATCTACAAATATGCTGGAGAATAACGTCACTGCATCACTACCATGGATGTAAATAAAAACCAGCCATCGAGGGGATAAATTGATATCCTCATGTTCATTTGGTACAAATGTCTCCCCTGAAAGCAAACACAAAGAAATCTGCTAACTAAATGATGCTAACTCGTGGGACAGATGCCGCAGGATGGCGCTAATCAGCGAGGAGCGATTTCATGCTGTTATCTAAATGTTCCTGACCTCCCGAGGGAAGCCGTGGCCAATCAGATTGTACTTTACGTTAGGCTACTTTGTGACAGTGATGTGTCCCCATGTCAGTCGAGACGGCTGATGCCCTGCTACATGTCTCAGGGCACCTCTTCCCACAATGTCTTGCTCTAACCATATGTGTGTGTGTGTATCTGGACTGAGATTCATCAGCCTTTTTGCATGTGATAGTTCACACCCTGCAGAGCTCACAGCCAGAGGGGTAAACAAACTCTGTGGCCTGAACAAACACAAATGCATACAAAGAAACACAAAATCGGTCTTTCTTCAACACAAGGCCTCTATCTCTCGCAAAGATATAGAGATGCACAAACACACACAAGAAAGCCAGATAGCACGCACATTCAATTCAAAATGGATATTAGCTCCATTGCTGTGGACACAATGAGAATGCGTGTGAATGATAGAGAGCTGTGCGGAGCTACACACACACTTCAATGGCATCGAGTTCCTCGCCAGTCTCGGAGGGCACAAGCATCTGACTATACCACACACACGCTTGGCAGATTGTACCAAAATCGCTACGTCTCCTTTGAAACTGACAGACGACCAACATACACACACAAACGTGCCCATTAAAAACCATCATATAAATCCATACACAGATCTATAAATGGTCCTTGTAGGATTTTAAAACGGCATTAGTATTTGATTTGTTTTGCGTAACAGAAATTCCACTGTGTACGGCGGGCCATCGGTTTTATTCGGGCAAATCAGTCCAAATGAGCCACGATTTCATCATTCTCTGACAGAGAAATGTAATCATTCTTTGACAAAACTAACAAAAAAGTGTGTGTTTATTACAGGTCTAAGAGAGTGTGCTCACCTGCAGCGTGAGAAAATTTCTAATCTGAATCCTACACGCGATCTGACTGTAAACACTTTAACTCAGATAAGGCTGATATCCATTCTAAACATGGCAGGAATTACGGCGTTCAGGTCAACAGCCTTCCAACTTCATCTGCAGAATGTAAGCAAAATGTAACCGAAAGATATCATCCCCAGAAAGAGACAAAAAATATAATTTTTTCAACAATAAGTCTCAATGGTATATTCAAGCAGTCTGAAACGTCCAGCCTTACAAAGTCACCATGGTTCAGGAAGGAACACTACAGCGATGTTCAAAAAGCATGGTTTTTCTATTTAATTTTTAGTAAGTGAAAACTTAAACAGTCACTGACTTGAAAAAACATTTTAAAAATTATTATGGCATTATGGTTTCCACACAGCAGAGTTTTGAGATTTCACCTGAAACAACTCTGTAGATGTACACAACTTGATAAAAGCCACCAAAATAATCATTACAGATACAGTGGCCCCAAAATGCAATGACATTCAGACATTTTTATGTGCAGTCCAAGTATCAAAATGCTTTTTGGGCCCACCGTACTTGTACAGTCCAAGCCAGTAGTTCTCAAATGGTTTTGCATCATGACCCAGATTTTACTTTAATTACCCAATGGTGACCCAAATCTGCAACACAAAATTTGATAATGTAAAATGTCAACAAGAATGTCTAAATCAAATGTGAAGCTTAAAAAAGACAAAACAATATGCTAAAGCAGTGTTTCCCAACCCTTTTTTAGTCGCGGCACCCTTTGGAAATTTTAACAAACTTGTGGCACCCTACAAAATTAATTAATGTTACTGAAATTCAAAGAGCCCAATTTAGTTCAGTGAACTTAACATTTTAAGTTGTAGCTTATTGGCACTAACCGGCCAAACCTCTGAACATGGATTCATGCTCAGGAGTCAAATTTGTACATTAATTTAATATCAGAGTCCTTTCCAAGAAAAAAAAAAAATCTGCAAATCTAGACATTAGACTCATGTTTGAAACATGAGACACCGCAGTGCAACATCAAACAAGGAGACACGGGCAGACTATACAGCGAACTAACTAAACCGAAATAAAAAATAACGACAGGCCTTCGAATTAAATAAATTGCTTTTTAGTTTTCAGGTAGGTCTAACAGTATTTAACTCTTTTTTTTTCTTTTCTTTTTTTACCAATTATCCAAATAATGTTTAGTCCTAGAAAGCTATTATTATCAGAACACGCGAGCATAACATAGCGGTTAGCAGATCAATGAATGAGGGCAGCGTTACCAGCGTTGCCCATATACCACACCTTGTTACAACACAGTAGGGCTATTGCAGACAGAAACAATACTGTACTACATCGATGTTTCCTGTCGGCTCAATTTTTGAGTGGACTTTGCTGTTCTGATTCGCATGAATGGTATATGAGTCAAGCGCTCACGCATAGAGCAGGATAATATGCAGAGCGTCACACCACGTGAAAGTGAAACCTGAGCGGTGAACTCATTTTCGGCAGCCAAAATTTCGGTGCATCTCTAATTATTGGCGACATCAGAAATGGATATTATATAATAGATGCTTTTTTGAACATTTTAGCAATTTAAAAATATTAAAAAAATGATTTTTTACATGGCACCCCTGCTCTCGACAGACGGCACCCCGGTTGGGAAACACTGTGCTAAAGTATTAGTATTAGACTGCATGAACCCTGTCTGGTAAACCCAATCTGTTATCCGACAGCAGCACTAATTTAATTCCTACTCGTCTTGACTCATTTAACACAAAAATCATTATCTGACTTGCACCTACATTAAAATAAATCTACTACATACAAAAACTGATATCAGAAGGGGAGTATCACAGTGGAAATTACATGCATTATAATATCAGATAGAGGCGATTTTATACATTTGAAAAGTGTGTATAGCTGCATAAAAGGCGTAAATAAAATAATATAAACAATATTATTTGACATTTAAAAAATAGCCTTGGCTCTTTGACCTGCAGTCCGCCTGTGTTGTATTTTAGTACCAAACTTAAACAGTGTTTGATTGGTCGAACTTCCTTGATGTCAAAAACAAAAGTATATGGGATATATTTTTGCCTCCCTTTAAAAATCAGAACAGCTACCATGACTTAATATTTAACTACATGAAATGATGTTGTTAGTTGCATTTTATGTAAATTGTTTTCTCTGTTGGCCATGAGCATCTTGCTTAAACAGTAGAGTATGGTGCTAGGAACGCCAACATCATGGGTTTGATTCCCAGGGAATACATGAACTGATCAAATGTATACCTTAAATGCAATTTAAGTTGCTAAGTTCGGATAAAAGCATCCGCCAAATGCATAAATGTAAATGTGGCCATATGAAAACAAACTGGAGGCCCATTTTTGGGTCGCGACCCACCAGTTGAGCATTGCTGCTATAAGGACCATCATGGTGGTGCATATACAAACTATGTTCCCATACATCAGTTCCCACAAGGGTCAGAAACGAACAAGGGCGTGGGGCAAAAATGCCCCACATATTTTTCTCATTCTTTATCTGTAACGTTTGATGTATGTCCACTGGCCAATTACGTAAAAATCAAGCAGAACATTACATTTACATTTGGCAGATGCTTTTATCCAAAGCAACTTAAATTGCATTTAAGGTATACATTTAATCAGTTCTCCCATTCCCTGGGAATGGAACCCATGCTTTACTGTTTGAGCTACAGGAATTGCAATATTTTGCACACCTATTCAATGTTGATTTTTATTGACAACAGTCATAATACTTTTTGATTTAATTGATTACGTTAAAATAGTTCATGTAAATGCTGTGGGTTTTATACTGTTAAAAATGTCTTTGTAAAAGTAAATAATGCCCCTAAGAATCACATCCACAGGTAAATATTGTCCTTCACTGGACTCCCACCTGTTTGAAGTTTCTGAATGAACAAAACTCATTCACTAAACCAAAATGTAACCATCTGAATCAGAAAATACCATTAGATATGTCAAACTAGACATAATTATCAGTAAACAATTAGCATATTGCAGCAATAAGCATCCAGCTGATGATTCACAACAACAAACAGGGATGCAGGGATGACACTAAAACACTGAATGAATGACAAGCGTTACCTTTTTTTAGTCTAGGGGTAATGGCATAGCATAGGGGTAATGGTGGAAATAATGACAGATAAAGAGCTAAAACCTGATTCCCACCATCTTGCCATTCATTCATTCCTCATACCTTGACGCTGGTGCTGCTGGTCTGAGTCTCGGCCTCCGTGCACACGTGCCCGCCGCTGCTCTCTCTCCGCTCCCGGTGGGAGTTGGTCCGCGTGTGCCTGCTCTGGTACGCGATCACGGAGGGGATGGTGTCCGCCGCGTCGGTCTTGATGAAGAGGCCGTGCAGTGTGGTCGCCGTGCCCTGTGAGATGGTGGTGGTCAGGTGCGGCGAGTTGGACTCGTCCGAGTCGCGGCAGTAGATCACCCCGCTCTGCGAGACGTGGATGCTGGGAGCGCAGCCCATCGTTCCCCGCGCCTTGCTGCGTAAAACCCGGAGGAACGGATCTCAAGACCGCCGCCGCCGTTCCCCCGGTACATTGGCCGGTGGTCACACTGCTCGGTTCCGCCTGCCTCCCTCTCGCGCGCGTCAAGGAGAAACGGAGAGGAGATCCATCTCGCCGCGTTATTTATCAGCGATCATATCAGATCAGATCGATGACACCTCGGCTGTCCAACCGTGAGCCCGTTGCGCTTGTGCCATGTCACATTTTGTACGAATTGCACCCTCATCCTCGGCGTATGACACTAAAGGTTCAAGCTGCACGATACAATCCATTTTCTCGCGGTATTGATCATCTGTATGTTCATCACGACGGCGGAGCTCTTAACAGGCGCTATGAATCAGACTGTGACAATATGCCTCAAACTTACACTCACGGTCCTTTAAGACACATGAGCGTCATCAGTGACAGACACGCACATCAGTGATTCCCTCTTCCCATAAACACACACTCTCTCTGTCTGCCTATTAATTCATTCTGGAATAATGGTGGATTCATCTTTTTCTGTGTGTAGAGTCTAAACGAGAAAGGCACTGTTATCCATGACTGTATTCATATTTAATAGCGTGCAAAATGCAGATGCATAAACAAGACTAGTGATTGACTCAACAACTGAACAACTGGAAAGCAGGGTGACCCATATAACATCATCCTGCATGAATGAAATTAAATCTAATCATTGCTTTTCCAAAAATAGCGCTGTTTTGCTCTAGCATGTCACATTTTCTTACAAAATATGATGTATTTTGTAGCATTTTTGCTTCGGCAAGTATTTTTAAGGTAAATAAATTTTGTATTACATCTTAATTGACAAGCTTCCTATCTTTCTCTGAGCTAGGTTACGTCTATTTGTTCCAGTAATTATACATGAAACATCAATTAAGCAAGTGCGTTCCTATAAGTACCTTGGTATCTTTATTCATAATACACTTAAGCTGGACATAATTTGCTCTCGTGTACAGCAGAGACTGTATTTTATGCATAGACTTAGAATGCATGGAGTTGGTCAGAGAATTATGTGCTTATTTTGTCGTAGAGTGCTTAATTAGATATGGCATCACAGTTTAGTTTGGTAAACTTAAGCTTGGGCGCCTGGTTAAAATTGCAATGAAGATCGCAGGGAATAAAGTGTATTTCATTTAAATTCTGAGCCCATTTTCACATGTAAGAATGATTTTGAAGACATTATTCTAATCCGCCTAATCCTGATTTCAAGGTTAGAATTATGGCCAGCGACAAGAAAATGCAAACATGACCAACATGTTTTCTGCTACATATGTGTGTGTTTCTCTACATGCAAACAGCAACAGAAAAATACAGATTTTGTGAAAAGTTATTTGACATTAAATTGACCATTTGAACAGATTTCTTCACTTCTTTGCAGATTGTGAGTTAAATTATGCATTGTGAATACTTAACAGTATTTTTGTCATTAAAACTTAATGAAACTTTTTTTTTAACATTGAAACTTTTGACTGCTTTATTTTGATAAGCGCATTAAAAGTTTCTTATTTATATTTTTAAATTCACATTTTTTCAAGATGCAGAGCTGTGTAATTTATTTATTGCAAATCAAGCATATACAACATTGCTTGCTGAACACTTACCTCACAAAATGTTTACTTATAATTCACTTAAAAATAAAAAGACAATGTGTTACACCCTGACAGCTGTCAGTGATGCTAGAGGAACTAACGGCTGTTAATGAACCAAGTGGGCTATGAACTGATAAACTGAAACAAGGCCATTCAATTGACCTTCACCTTGATGCATCAAAAATGCTTGACGTTTTAAGTGTTTCTGCAGGTTAAACAGTAGAGCATGGGTTTGAATTCCCAGGGAGTGCATGAACCGATAAAATATGAATGCAATAAGTCATTTAAAGCATCAGCCAAATGCATATAAATGTACAGTGCAAGACTTCAGGATTAGTGATAGTACATCTGGGTTTCCAAATGTTTGCATATTACAGGTCCAAGCTGTAAAGTGTTCCAAACATCTGTAAATGACTGATAAGCCCAGATATGATTATATAGGACTATACTGACCTTTTATTATGCTGGAGTTTACTTAACAGATTCTTGCATGGGTGAGAAAAATGTTTCTGGCCTAACTTCGTCACTATTGCAAGTTATTCCGCACATGTGCCATACAGTACATGCGTAGGCAAAATGTTCAATAGTCATAATGCATTGTAGGTCTGTTTGACATTGTATATCCTGGACATGCCAATAATATCTCAGATGTACTATTCTGATAAACTAAATACACAGTGGTTAAACTTTTACATAATCAGCGGGAAATTTTATTTTAGCGAGCAAATCATGTGCTTCACTATGATTTTAATTTTTGCAGTATATATTTATCATACCCAAATCACATATGGTGCATGTGCAATTTTTGAGTTAATAAGATTTAAAATGCAATTTTGAAATTAAGTATTTTATGTCAATTATTGTAGATCAATAATCATTTTTAGTCAGTCACACCTCCCACAGATCAGATCACAGATCACCCACTTAAACTGAAAAATCTATCCACCCTCATGTTATTATTAAAAATGTCAAAGCTGCTGTTTTCCAAAATAATGAAAACTTATGCTGATCACTGTTATAATTTTGCTTATTAAAAACACTATATGTTATTGTCATTTAAAAATAAAACAACTGTATGTCTGTCTTCTGTGGAAGCCTATTTCCGCTTAATTTCAACTTTTTATCTCATAATTACAATTGTGAGTTTATATTTTGCAGTTCTTAGAAAAAAAGTCAGAATTGTGAGATATAAAAACCCAGAATTGTGCGATAAAATAAGCTTCTTAGTCTTCTGCTTATATAACAAAGTACCAGTTGTTAAAAAAGTGCAACTGATGCCCTGTCAGTATAATGGTATTATGTTTTCTGGACAAAATACATGGTACATACTGTAATATTCAATAAAGTTAACCTGACACCATGTAAATGCTGTGTTATATAAATATAGTAATCCTCCAGTACCTCGGTATAAATCAAAGATACAAAGGCAGTAAAGAAAACAGACAGTGGATAAATATATATATATATATTTAAATATGCAGTGGTAAATCTCAATGTGACTGTTAAGTATTCTTTAACCAGCCTCTCTTAATGGAAATCACAAAGTACTACAACTACAAAATGTGAATTAGATTAGAAGCGAAAATTATTCTTTGGAATAACTTATAAGATTTTAAGCTTGTAGCTGAGAACATTTTAATTTAGGCACTCGGAAGCTTCTTGATCGAGTTATTTGTTGTAATCTTTGCTTTAAACGAAACACCTACTCTCTCCAACAGCAAGTAGAGTTCGACATTCCTCTACATTACAACATCCCATCTTCATCAAAGGAATAAAACTTCCACTTGCACTCATTGCAGATGATTTAGTCTGCCCAGCATGTTACACTAACTGTTGACCTGACCTTCTGCTCTGTATACACAAGCCCACCCATGACCGCCCTCTGCTGGAGAACTGCAATACCTTCCAGGTGAATGACAGCAATCTTCTGACACTTAAAGGGCTCATGAACTGCCTTTTTCATTATTTTGTCCACTTATAATGTTACCAATTTTTATATAAAAAAATATAATTTAGAAGAAATAGGCTATTTTTTCTGTCCGGTTTTGACCCCCCTCATGGACTGTAGACTCATTACAACACCCACTGCTATGATTGGCTTACAGATGTGTATGTTTGACAGCCTACAGCCTTCATAGATGGACGCTGCAGTGATTTAGATTAAAAACGCATAAATACTCAGTAGTTACACTTGTGTGGTGCAACATTACTGTCGGATCCTATAGTCGCCACAGCATTGTCTTTTAGTTTCTATCTTTCTGAAAATCCTGCGTTGAATTGTGCCTTGTTTGTAAACAA
Organism: Sinocyclocheilus anshuiensis; assembly: GCF_001515605.1. NCBI lineage: Eukaryota > Metazoa > Chordata > Actinopteri > Cypriniformes > Cyprinidae > Sinocyclocheilus > Sinocyclocheilus anshuiensis. Next base: position 235,863 of record NW_015547647.1, read on the forward strand.
ATCCGTGGTGAAATGAAGTGAACAAAGGACCGAGTTCTTACTGACGCGGTCTGTTCCTAATGTTGGGATCAGAAGGAAAGCGATGCAAAGACTCCACAACTTGGCGCTGCACAGCGTCTTGTTGTCTTCAGAGCATCTTTATCGTTTGGTTTCTGTGTAGACCTGCATTTGCCTCTCTTGTTATTTACACTACATGAGGCGGTGATGTAGAAGTAGGCGTTGATCTTCTTCTGTGGAGGCGGTGTTTAGCCACACTATTATGTCACAGAGCGGCGCATTCCACAAGCTGTCGTTTCGGCAGATTGACTTCAATATAAGCTGCTTTTAAATTAATGAGAAAGTTTTGAGTTCTGAAACTTACAGGATGTTTTTATAGTACAATGACCTATTTATATGTCAAAAGATGGAGGGAATTTTGATTTCTCAGTTCATGACCCCTTTAACATCTACAATGTAACTAAGAGAACGGGAATTCTCAGAGTCACAGTGTAACAGTGCAGACCAACAAAATAAATAAAACAAATGCCTCAATTACTAATCTTGGCAGCAATGTCTCAAAGGAAACCCTACAAAATGGAAGCACAGAACAAAACCAACGACTTTAAAGAACAAATGGTGCATAAAGATTAGAGTTCATCATTAAGCCATTATTAATCTGCAAATACACTAATAGGGAGAGTGGGGTAAGAGGAGTCACCCCTTAATCGAGGAAACGGTGTAGGCTACAACAATGTATAGAAAGTGCCAATTATATATGCTTTAAGTAACAGACTACATAAAACTTTTAATGCTTTTTTATTTTTTATTTATTTTTTTACATTTTCTACATCGCAGGTAAAGGAGTTTATAACATATTCAGATTTACATTTTAAAATGCAAATTTCTCACGTATTCTCTAATGACTCAACTTAACCCAAACAGTGGCCAGGTTCACTGAAGTTATATTTCTAGAGACCTATACACTTATACCTATACTTTCTTCTCAAGCCAAGTCACATTTTACTGTTTATTCCAGTAAGTAACGCATATGCTTAAACACGCTTGGTTGTATTACTTCGATCTCGTTTATTTTTGCCTAAAGGACAACTTACCCCACTCTCACATACTAATGTGCACGAACTAAACGCTGTCACGGGGAGCGCTGACTAACGGAGGCCCTGAGGTTTTCACCCCCCAAGCAGAACAGGTAAAATCTATTATTTAACAATTGTAACTTCTTATAAGCTGATTGTTTCGCACGTAGAATGAACAGAACACGGAGTCGCATTACTCCTCGTTTCCCTTTCAAAACGGTCACATTGGTTAAACTTAATCTAGTTAATCGTATAACGCCAAACTCTGAAGCAACTTTCGATGGCTCGATAAAAAAATTAAAAAAAACCCCGTGTTTTATAAGAAACCTTTAACCGTGGGACCCGAAGCTTTTGAGTCGTTCAGAGTGAATCTCACCTCTCTCCGCGGTCCGTTGGACAGCAGCTGTGTGCTCGCGCTCATCTCGGTCCGTCCCGGTCCAAACTGCCCTCAGAGGTTCGGTTACATGAAATCCCACCTATTTAGAGTTAAAACCTCGCGGAAAGCACATTGTGTCAGCATTCTCTCCACCATATCGCACCGATAGACAATGCTGCCTGGGAACTTTTTGAGGTTTTAGGTAGGCGACGTTTCTCTGAACTTTTTCACCCACACGATCTGAACGGACAAGTGCGCGGTCCTAGCGCCGCCGGTCTCGCGAACTCGTGTGATTCAAATTTCACCTCGAAATAATAATAACAATGAAAAAAACTTTGCATAACGATTACCTATTAATTTGGTCAATTACTGACTATTATACGAGTTATTACATTCTCATTATACACTAATAATTATTATTAGTGTCTGAACAGGATCATCTAATGTGAAACACCACTGAAAATAATGAGAATTACCATATTTTATATTGTATAATTTAAATTATTATATAATACAAATGCTGCATAATTAAAAAAAAAAACATTTTTGCACTACAGTAATGGGAATGCTAATAATTCTAATATGAATAAACCTCATGTTTATTATACTACTAATAATAAATATAAATAATATTATTATTATAAACATTGTGTGTGAGCTGGATGATCCTGTGAGAAACTCTGCTGAAAATAATGAGAACTACAAAGACAGTTAACAGTAAAACAAGGCACATTATGATCATGAGAATTTGGGGAAAGTGGTATAATAAAACTAATCTAAAACTAATAACAAACTGGTCTTAAATGGTTCTAAAAATATCCTTCAGCATTTTTTTTCTTTTGATTTTGAGGTGACGTGACCCAGACATGAGATTGATACAATAAGGATAAACAATAATAAGTGTTTATGCATGCAAGAGGTAAATAATAATCATGTTTAAGTGGTTGGGTTATAAACTGGTCACAACAGCTTTATGTGTGGACACATAACGAATTATTTGTTGCCTATGGACAAATGGCAGTAAGAAAAGACTGACTTAAGACTGAAGATTAGGGAGTTAAATAAGTTACTTTCTGATTGGACAGGTTTAACTGCAGCCCTCATGTAAAATGCTGCAAAAATGATTCTCAAATTGTGGCTTTACAGTAAGACAGACAGACCTACTCATTTAATTTTATGATGCAAAACAAATATAAATGTATAAATTGGAATGCATGTACTTTTTTTTATTGTTTATTTGTCCAAGATATTCTGTTTCTGAATCTCACTGTAAACAAAACAAAACAAAAAAACTCTCTGACCAGCAATCTTTAAAACAAACTTGCATCTATTTACAAACCTCATAAGAAAAAGGTCTTCCACTGAAATTACTAGAAAAGGTAGCAAAATAATGGCCATGTCAGGCATCAGAGTCAAAGAAGTCACTCTGTGCCCTCACTTTTGACCCAGGCTTTAGGTGATTTGCTGGTTTCAGGATGGGCGGAGTCAGCCTGGCGGGCGGAGTCAGCCTGGCAGGCGTCAGAGAACCGTTCCCGCGCACGTTCCCAGTTCCGCTGGGTTTTGGTTTTAGTGAGCGAAGCGTCTTCTATCGACACGGCAGCTCCAGAACCGAGACCGGACTGAGCCTTGCGCACATGCAGCTGAATCTACGATGCACACACAAAGGGAAGTGAGTGTAAACTTACACACTAGCATACATGACACTGCGTAAACAAAACATGGAGAAATTAGTATTACCGGATCCTTCATTCCAGCTCCGTCCTTGCCGAGCCCTTCTCCTCGTTTCCAGCCCATCTTCTCCAGCATCTGTCTACCCTTATTCTCATCTCCGATTTCACTACACACACGCACAGTGAGAAAAGCACAAGTCTGCAAAAACATCTTTAACCTTGAGGAGACTTCATATCGTTACGCAAGATGTCTACTGTAGTGCAGATCTGTTTTAAAGGGATAAATGTTTGACTGAATAGGTTACATACACATGAACAGAAGCAGGAGCATCATCTCTCTGGAACGTTGCCTCGCTGCCGACTGTCTGCCGGCGGTTTTCTGCTCTATCTTTATACCTGCTCTTTTTCAGGGCTTTCTGTTCCTCATAATCACTGCTCTGAAACACACACACACACACACACACACACACACACACACACACACACACACAGTATATTAAAGTATTTGTTAAACAAGCATTGTCAAGAGTTTCAAGTCACACCCAGCGGTGCTGAAAATACAAACATTAACACAACAAAACCAAGTAAATTTTCTGAATTATGCCAATGAAATATATAATACATCAATAACTTTTCAGCAATAGCACAGTACAACAAAAACACTTAAGAACTGTCTATAAGGCAAGGGTGTTCTGGATGGTTGCTAGAGGTTCCAAGGGGGTGACAGGATGACTTAAAATATTTAAATCATTAAATTATCATTGATACTGTATATTAGAATCATCTTACTCTAATAAGAGTTATTTTAGTATAATTGATATACTATTATAGATTTTGGTAAGAATTAGAATAGAATGTACTTTCTATTTTTGTTTTTAATTTTACATTTTAGTAATTTTTTTTTGTTGTTTTTTATTAGTTTTTCTGTCTATAAAGTTTGTATTACATTTTAGTTTATTTATTTTTAGTTCTTTTAGTACTTAAACTAAATGAAAATTACATTTTTATTTCATTGAATGTTTATTTTATTTTAAGTAATAATTTTTTTCATAGTTTTAGGTTTAATAATAATCATGGCCCTAATAATAACATTTATCATTTTTGTTCAAGTTGAAATACTAAAATAACTAAATAAACTAAAACTTAACAAAAACTATATAGACATTAAAAAAAAAATAAAAATCAAATCAATAAAAAAAAACAAGACAACACAACAAAATTACAAAAACTTTAAAATTAAAATATAAAACAAAATATAAAAAAGAAATAAAATAATTCTAAATACTAACAAAAACTATAATAGAATCAATGATACTAAAATAACACTGGTTGCCTTCAAGTCTTTTCATAACATCAAAGGTTGAAAACCATTGCGTAGTACAAATGTTGCAGCAAAGTTTAATACTTAATGATTTAGAACAAACCTTAGGACAAAGTATGCACAATAATAACAGTGATGCTTGCCTTAGAATGATAACAGTAGCATCGTTTTAAAGGTTAAATATTTTAACTGTTATCGCTTGCAACACCTAGGAATAGAGTGACTGTCTCTACATGCTGACCATAAGAGGGCAGCACTGAACGCACACCATTACCAAGTCCACATAAACATGCCCAACTTGCCAACAAGAGAGCTTGTAAAGGACATACAAACTTACTTTAAGACCATATTTAACCTTCATCATCTTCAGTTCTTTCTGTCGTTGAACTTCCTTGTCCTCTTTACTGAGAACAGTTCCTGAAACATACATAAATAAGTATGCATGTCGTAAAAAATGTGAACAGCAATTGATTCACACTAAAGCATTTGACTATAATAACTGTGAGCAGAATCATGTGCGCTTATATATACCGGAGGTGTCGTCTTTCTTATGGCGGCTCAGGTGTGCGATGATCTGTCCTGGTTCACAGCCGTCACATGTGTCTGTTCCCATGTGAATGTGGAAAGACAAAACGGTTTCTCCCATCTTTACTTCATCTCCGTGGGTCAGAGGGCAAGGGTCACAGCGAACTTTGGGCTGCAGAAAACATGTTTAAATTCTCATATTGAGATATGTGTTAAAGGCTGTTGGGACAGAACAGCTGTGTTTGTTACCTGCAGTATTCGGTTTCCGTTGAGGACGGTGCCATTCTGACTTCCTTGATCTATCAGCATATAACACTGCTGCTCCTGGTCAAAATAAACTTCTGCATGGGACTACAAACAGAGATAGAGAGAAAAACATCAACAAAGAGTGAAAACACTGTCAAAATGTTAATTCTGTTTACTGTTTTAAAACATGTTCCTGGTGTTACTATAATTCTATGTCCTTTAGAAAAGTTTGGGGTCAGTAAGATTTTTTTTAAAGAAATGTATACTTTTATTCAGCAAGGACGCATTAAATTGATTAAAAATGACAGTAAATACATTTATAATGTTTCTATTTCAAATAAATTGTTGTTTTTACTTTCTATTAAAAAAATCCTGAAAAATACCTGAAAATTGAATTAAAAAAAAGAAAAAAGTAATCATGGTTTCCACAAAAATATTACATTGACAATAAAAAAAAAAAAAATGTATTGAGCAGCAAATCAGCGTATTAGAATGATTTCTGAAGGATCATGTGACACTGAAGACTGGAGTAATGATGCTGAAAATTCAGCTTTGCATCACAGAAATAAATCACATTTTAAAATATATTCAAATACAAAATAGTTATATTAAATTGTAATAATATTTCATAATATTCATAATATACTTTTTTACTGTATTTTTGATCAAATAACTGGAGCCTTGGTGAGCAAAAGAGACTTTTTGCAAAAAAAAAATTACAAATTTTAGCGAACCCAAACTTTTGAATCCTAGTTTGTCAAGTAAAATGCATCGCAAATTGTTTTAAGATACTTTTAAAAAAACAAACAAACAAGTGATTTAGAGTATACTTCAGTGTACGATCATTATTTAAAGGGTTAGTTCACCCAAAAATTAAAATTAGCCCATAAATTTCTCACCCTCATGTCATCCTAGGTGTATATGACTTTCTTCTTTTAGACGAATCCAGTCGAAGTGTGCGCAGCGCTGACCTCAGAGGTCATCCGCCCGGAACTGTTTTCCTTTACAACAGTGAGCGCAAGCTACATTAAAGTGATTATTACGTTTTGAATATGGATATACATTTTTTTATGGATGGGCGCTTTTTATTTAACTTGTTTTGGACAGAAGCATGCAACACCTGCTGAGTGCCATGAAACAGCTTGAAAGATCAAAGACAATTTTTACTATAACTCCGACTGGATTTGTCTGAAAGAAGAAAGTCATATACACCTAGGATGACTTGAGGGTAAGTAATCTATGGGCTATTTTTCATTTTTGGGTGAACTAACCCTTTAATGCATATCAAGACATCTGACTATACAAAATGCATCAATCTCAGCACTTTATAGACCGTTTAATGTCATAGTAAAAATGCTTTTGACCAAGAATGTGTGTTTTTAGTGTGATTTGAGTTTGTTTTACCTTACTGACTCCCATCTCGGGGATTCTGATGGCATGATTCATGTCTTTCTCTCTACAAACAGATACACACAAACATTTTAACTCGTCAACGCAATGGATGAACAGAACTACACACAGAACTGTACCGACCGGCCGATGGTGGCGACTGTATCAGCCGTGAGGATGAAAAGCGTTCCCGTCTGCAGCACAGGAGAGCGAACCACAGTTACCCGAACACACGGTGGCCAGGCTTCTGAAATATACAAATCACACACATTACAGATAGACAAAAATAAAATGCTACAGTAGTGCAAAATATGGCATGTTTACCTGATGCGCATTCAAAAATAACATTGCATCTTTAAACGATACCAACCAGCCACCAGGGGGCGCAATGTTCACTCCCCTCCTCACCTTCCTGCATCTGTGTTTCCATTTCTCTCTCAGGACTGTCATGTTCTACTTGGACAGGAGATGCAGACGAGGATGAAGATGACGCTGAAGAAAGTTCTTTCTCTCCATCTGATTCTGTGATCTCGCCCTCCTCCGGCTCGCTCTCACCGCTCACGTTATCAGAGCGTGACTTCCTTTCTCTGCGAGTCTCAGAATGCGATCTCTTCCTCTCTTTCCTCTTCTTCTTTCTCTTCCCGCTGTGCGTGTCATCAGAATGCGACCCGTTTTCGCTCCGCCTCCTGCTATGCGAGTCATCAGAATGTGATTCACTCCGCCTCCGGGTTTTCTTTCTGTTCGTGGAGTGATCTCTGCTTCGGTCTCTGCTCTTGGTCTGTCTGGATCGTTCTGCACCGCTGGGTCGCTGCAGGCTTCGGGACCGAGACTTTCGTCCTTTTTTAAGTGATGACGCATCATCCTTCTTACCTCGGTGGTGATTTTCTGACTGTCTGACAGTCTCAGGCCCTGCCTCTTTATGGTCCTGTCAGTGAGCAAACACTCAGCCAATCAGGACGTCACCAGTAGTGTCTCCACATTGTTTTGAGGTGAAAAAATAAGATTTGTATTTTCTTTCAAGGTCCATTTGAGTCTCAGTTTTCAGTTCAAGAAAATGTAATGCAAAACAACCACCTAAAACCTCAACATCCAAACGGCGCTCACTGATCTGGCTTAAGTTTTGCATCATAGTTTGATGTGTTTTTAATTCTTGTCCTTTTTGGCACAAAAAAGATGGTGGAAAAGAGTTCCGCATGGGATAAGAAAAAAATTGCGCAATCCAGATTTGTAGAAACAAGCATGTGCTCTGACACCGCATTATACCCCAGTCAAAATACCATCAATAAATGTTAAATCAAATAAAATAAACCAGGTTAAAGATAAAAACTAAAGGAAAACAATTTTTACAATTTAAAATCAATTGTTTTGATTTGAATATATTTTAAAATGTAATTTATTCTTGTGATGCAAAGCTGAATTTTCAGCATCATTACCCCAGTCTTCAGTGTCACATGATCCTTCAGAAATCATTCTAATATGCCGATTTGATGCTCAAGAAATATTTCAATTATTATCAATGTTGCAAACGGTTGTGCTGCTTAACATTTTTGTGGAAACTGAAAATTTTTTCAGAATTTTTGATGAATATAAAATTCAATTCAATGATGAATAAAAAAATTCAAAAGCATTTATTTGAAATATAATTTTATAAACATTATAAATGTCTTTACTGTCACTTTTCATCAATGTAATGTGTTCTTACTGAATACAAGTATTTATTTCTTTTAAGAAAACAAATGTACTGACCCTGAACAGTATTAAATTTAGTGGTGAATAAAAACATCAAAATTAAAAAAAAAAAAATTAACTGAATGACTTTCGCTTGTTACGACCATTTGGGGGAAAAATACTAAAACTCTATGTAACTTTATAGCTATTAAAGACCGTACCTCTCACTCCAACCCGCCTCAAATGGTCTATCTTCAACTGAGCAAATGAGCAAGTCAAATCCTGAACCTACAGCGAAAGGAAGAGCACACGGTCAGCTCCACCAGGCATCTAATTTCCCATAATGACGGACCCCTTTCTGAGACCCTGGATTATTCTACAGACCCTCACGAACACAAACTCAATTCAACAAGAGCAAGAACCAGAAGCCAGAAAGAGGTTTTTGAATTGAAAAAAATAAATAAAAAAAAAATACTGAAAACTGAGACTCAAGATGGTGGTAAAATTGAAAAACTGAAATTAAAGTGGTTTACAAACGAAACTTCAAATGGGAAATCTAGTTGAGGAAGACCGAGTATCAACCAACAAACAAATATCTATGATTACAAAACTATGCAAAGACAATGTGTGTCCGTGTGCATCTCACCCCTCCGTCGGGACAGGAAGCTCTATCGGTGTTCTTCACCGACTTCCTGTTTTTCCAATCTTTGGTCTTCCTCTGTGGCGTCTGCTCCACTTCGGGATGTGCTGTAGGCACCTCTATCCTAGAGTGGAATTGGTATTTTCCGCTCTCTGGGTCGAAGTAATAGTACATGCCTGTGTTAGCATCATAGTACAGCTGACTGGACTGGGGGAAGAGGAAAAAACACATTAACACAGGCGATTAAGATTACACATGCCGATTACACAAATAGCAGCAGTCAAACGTCCCGACAGAAGAACAACTTACAGAGTCGTAGTAGAATCCAGTGCTGTGGTCGTAGTACATGCCAGAACTTTCATCAAACACAAAGTTGGTCTGGTTCAATGCTTCCTCTGCTGTTGTTCTCAGCATGTCGGCTATAGAGCCGCCTTCCCCAGAGGCCTCCTGAGAACATGTTTACACAGTCGAGAAACTGGCTCATAATTATTACTTTAAATGATAATTATTTTTATTACTGGCCGTAAACTGCTCGTATTTGTTTATGTAAATGTAATGTTTGATCATTTTGGTTGGATTTTATATTGTTTTGGTGATATGTTGGATTGTTCTGATCATACGTTAGACTATTTTGGGTATATGCTGGGTTATTGTGGCCATATTATGATTATGTGGCTATAAAATTAGTTTGACTAAATTTTGAGTAAATTTAAATAGTTTTTTAATTATGTTAGTCTATATGTTGGATTACTTTGGCTATATTGTAGATTTTAAGTGATATGATATAATATATGTAAGATTATATTTCTTTCTTTCTTTGCCAAAATTGAAATTGTTTTGGCTATTTTTAGGATTATGTTGTCCATATTTTAGCCATTTGGATATTAATTTGGCCTTAATTTAGACTGCCTGAGATTTTATTTATTTTTTTAAGTTGTAATCATTTTGGCTATTTTGGGCCATATTTTAATTTCTTTGTAATATGTTTTATCATTTATTTATGTATTGTATTAACAGATTGTTCTGACTATACTCGAGTTGTTTTGACCGTAATTCAGGTTTTTGGCAATATGTTAGATTATTTTTACTTTATTTTATTCTATTTTGGTTTTATTTAGCTTTTATTGACTGTTTTAGCAATTTGCCTGATTATTTTGGCTACATTCTGGCATTACTGTAATTTTTTTTATGATTTGTTATATTATTTTCGCCATTATGCAGATTGTTTAGACCAGATTTTACATTATATTGGCTATACTTTAGACATTTGGTAGTATTTCAACTCAACATGCAACACATGCAAACTATGTCAATACCAACATGCCTAAAACTGTTATCAGAAATTAATAACACTTAAATAAGTAACACTTCTCATACCTCTGTTTGTGGAAGATCACTTGATTCATTTGGTAGCTCAGGATTGGCTGGTGCCGTCTCAGCTGGCACATGATGCTCCTCAGTGTGTTCACAATATCCTTGAGTTTCCATGACAACATTCTCCTGTGCTTCTGCTGTGGTCTCCGTTCCTGACTGGTAGTATCCACCATAGTAATAATTATAATAATCTGTTTCAGGAAGAAAATAACATTTAAATAAAACATCAGTGCTGCAGACTACTGGAATATTAACATAAAAAAAAAGAAAAAAGCCCAACCTGTCTCCGTCCATGTATACTCCTCCGTCTGAGTCTCAGCATCTACTTTCTCCCTCTCTCTCTTCTTTCGCTCATGGATTTCTGCACTCAGTTTATCAACCTAAAGCAACACAAACACAATGTTACCAACAATCTTCTTGTGTTGACATCTTTTTTGCTTTAAAATGCTCCTTGTTCTCCACGAGCACATGGCTCACCTGCTGCCTGAGATCTTGGTTGTAGCTTTCTGTCGTCTTCTGGAGTCGTTCGCTTTGGCTGAGCTGTTTCTGTAAGTTCTGAAGTTCATCCTTACATGTCTTCAGCTCCTGTCGCAGCGCCTCAGCTTGTGATCTCAAAGACACAAGCTCGGCTTCCAAACCCTGATCACTGGATTCAGTATCTGGGTTTCGTTCTGCAGCCATTGCCGAGGAGGCTCTACCTAAACATAGGAAAAAAACTAAAGATTTAAATCTGAAGAACTAAAAGAGTTAAAGATACTTCAATATATTTTAAATAATAATAATAAAATGACACAAAAGTTTTCGCTAATTAAATTAAATCTCTTACTGTATGTCAACGATTATCTTATTTGTGTCTTGTTTCTTTATCTGAGAAAAATTAGTCCTTAATAATAGGTTTTTATACATATAAATACATAGCTTAAAATATATATTTTAGGAAGTGAGTTCCTAGCGAGCTTATTATTATTTTTGGGAGTTCCTCGCATCAAAAGGTTTGAAAACTCCTAACTAGACCGACCAACCAGTGAAGGATTTCGTGAATATGCAAAAAAATAATGAAACTGAAACCATAGCATTAAAATAACAATAATCTGAGCACAGCAACCAACTAAAGGTCTCAACTAATTTGATTTAACATAAGATATAATAAGAATATATGAAACAATAGAGAAGCTATGTTTTGTATTAAGGCACATTTGAGTTTTACGCCACATTTCCCTCACCGATTTAAATCTCCCGTTTTCCCTACGCGTTCCCAGATTCCCTGCGCACGCGTCAATCTGCAAATCAAAGATAAACATCATATGACCACCGTGCACTGGACACATATTCGTGTAGAAGTTTGTGTGATCGTAAAGTGCGTTACAGGCAGCCAACGTGCTGAAGTTTAATCCCACTGCTACGGACGCTGCCATACTTTCACTTTGTGATGTCATGGCTTACTTACTCCTGCATCACTTCCGGTTTTTCTATGGCGCTGCTGGCGACGTACAGCAAAAGCTACTGGACATGCGCACATCAATATACCGTAATTTTTCTCACACTGTACAACAATAATTACTATTTTTGCATTATTTTAAGGGGTAGGTGTAGACGTTAATAAAACACAATCTAATAGGTAGAAAATTCAATTTATTTTTAGCTTCCGGGTTTTGCTGTATCCCTTCTAGCCACAACCCCTCAGAACTCAGTTAATGCATCATTGACGTTCGTTTGGCCGAAGTGACAACCTGTTACATAAAATATAAAGACGTAGGCTGTTATTCATTCATTCATTCGTTTACGTTTAACGTATGTTTCATATGTTTTCAATGTTTAGAAACTGCGCAAATTTGGGTTAATGTATGTTTGCAGGCACTTGTAGAAGTTTGTGTGATCGTAAAGTGCGTTACAGGCAGCCAACGTGCTGAAGTTTAATCCCACTGCTACGGACGCTGCCATACTTTCACTTTGTGATGTCATGGCTTACTTACTCCTGCATCACTTCCGGTTTTTCTATGGCGCTGCTGGCGACGTACAGCAAAAGCTACTGGACATGCGCACATCAATATACCGTAATTTTTCTCACACTGTACAACAATAATTACTATTTTTGCATTATTTTAAGGGGGAGGTGTAGACGTTAATAAAACACAATCTAATAGGTAGAAAATTCAATTTATTTTTAGCTTCCGGGTTTTGCTGTATCCCTTCTAGCCACAACCCCTCAGAACTCAGTTAATGCATCATTGACGTTCGTTTGGCCGAAGTGACAACCTGTTACATAAAATATAAAGACGTAGGCTGTTATTCATTCATTCATTCGTTTACGTTTAACGTATGTTTCATATGTTTTCAATGTTTAGAAACTGCGCAAATTTGGGTTAATGTATGTTTGCAGGCACTGTGTGTACAAAAAAAAACACATTAACAGAAAGAATATTAGCCTTAAACCTACATAACGGAGGCTGACGTCCTCAAAAAGAAATAAATAAAATATACACAATTGTTCACATTTTTAACGTGACCCCTTTAATTGGCCCTTATTTAGTTTATATTGAAGCTCATTGACTGAGGTACACATAAATGAGAGTTTGAATTTGGGCAGCAGAGGGCAGTACAAGCAAGTGAAATTATTATTTCAAGGGGATGTTTAAAAAAATTATTTTATCACATTGATTTCTTTGTGTTAAATGTTTTAACCTTCCAGTCTAAAAGTTCTGAGTTTGGAAGCCAAACTGTCTGTGACGTCCCTCACAAAGCACTTTCATTCAGCATATGAGACTGAATCAAATTAAAACCGTGTTTATTCTAACACCTGTGTCAGGCTGCAAGGTGAAGAAGATGAGACCACAGGTGCATTTAATATGACAGAAGCTCAGAGGGCCGTAACAGACAGGAAGAGCGACAGCTTGAGGAAATCAAGAGATTTACGCCACCTTACTTTCCTGCACACCGCTTTCATGGTTATGTTGCCTCAAGCATGTGCTAATTAGTATTTGCAAGTTTTAACGGAATTAGTGAAACAAGAAGTAGTGCTTCCTTCACTGTTAAACAAAACTGTACGTTACGCAAACATGAGAAACTTACTAATTTACGACAACGGTATGTTCATTCCATGAATGAAGTGTTTGTTAATAAACTACAGTTGTGACTTCATTACGCTGACAGGTTGAGAACTTGTCATGACACACAAACAAGCACATTCACTCTCAAGCATCCTTCATGACAAATGTGGGCAATATCATTTTTTAAAATATTTTCCTTATTCTGAGCGGTACAAAACTTGGCTAGTTTTCCCAAATTTGCCACCTGAACACACACACACACACACACACACACACACACACACACACACACTGTAATTTATTAGCTTGTTTACCCATGGGGACCTCAATTTAGGTCCCCACCGTGACACGAGTCCCCATGAGTCTGTGTGTATTCAGGTTTAAGTCCCCACCAGAATAGAAAAACAAGTACACACACACACACACACAAAATTGACTCGATTCAACAATTTAAGTGGTTGAAAAAAAAAAACTCCATAATTTGTCCTTCGTGGACAAAAGTGGGCACCCATAGAAAATGAATGGGATTATGGGAAATACTGTAATTCAGAGCAATTTTTTTATTTGTCCAATAAGAATAAATAAATCCAACACAATGCAGATCATACATACACATAAATGAAGGGGTGCACCTATACAACATTCTCAATGTGGCAAACACACACACAAACACACGCACCCATTTACAAAGCGTAGAATGTGCCTTTAACACATTCTACGCAACACAAAATTAATTTTTTATTGGGAGCCTATACAACATTCTCAATGTGGCAAACACTCAAACAAAGCATTGAATGAGCCCATTACATGAAATTTGATGTTTTTTTTGTTATAAATAAATGATTACTCTGTCTCCTACTTTGTCTTTTCCTTATAGCATGGATTTGTCTGTAAGCACATTTTGGCATTTGGCATCATTTTTATACCATCATATGTCACCAGATGTCACCAAAGTCACCACATTTTTAGGTTTTGGCTGTCTGAAATTACTGGAATGATTTTTTTTTTTTTTACTGAAGTAAAAGAAATATTAAATGTAACATAAAAATAAGCACATTTTACATCAAGAGGTAAATAAATAGAAAAACACCACAAATCACAAAAAAATTGCATAAATTGATAGTTTTTATTTTATCGAAGATAGTGATATGACATTTAAAAAAAAAAATAAATTGGGATCACACATGAGACCTTCGTGCCCAAATTTGTCCAAAAAGGACCAATTAAGGGCTGCTATACGAAGGATGCTTGAGGGTTAAGCTGACATTAATGACAGGACGTGTGAGTGTCATGACCCTCGAGTAAACCCTTCCCTAAACAGTACATTACAGTAAACCATCCATCTCGCTTGAGTTATGCAATATTTCCATGATGATTAACATTGCTTTGAGTGCAGCATTGACTGTGAGCATATAAATGTAATTAGTGGTATTTGTTAAATCAAGCATCATAACTACTGCTTATACTTAGGGTTACTGATTTAACCCTATAAAGGCCACTGTATCATATATTTGATATGCAAATTTCTAAGACCTCTATGTCATCTGCATGATCAAAACTGTGCTGAAAAGCCTGTTGTACACAGTCTACTATTGCCTGATTGCTACATTTATGTTCATTAATTTAGCAGACACTTTTATCCAAAGCAACTTACAATTGAGGAATAACAAGTGATTCATCATAAAGGGGCAAATGACACTTTTTTAGCAAATTAAAGTCTTTTTAGCATGATTGTAAAAATGTTTACCTTCAAGTAATGGTACGTTTCTTTTTGCATGTGAAACCTTCACTGGTTTTTATGAAGTACACATAATAATAACCTTTATATTGTTAGTAATATTTATAATTTTATTTAAAGCAACTTTGATTATATATTAATCAGTTATTAGAAAAATCATGTTAAAGTGTATCAAATATGATCATAAGGCTTTTTGAGGAACATTTATTTATTAATCTCTCAGTCATCATTGTATAGCATTGCATTTTATACGTATCTTTCTATTAGACATATATATATATTTTGATCTCTGAATAAAACGGAGGTATTTTTTTCCTCCATAATCTCACTATATCATACTATATGAGCCATAAAAATATAAAATCTTTCAACCCCATGCAAAATTTCCAATTGCATGGATGACTGGATTTCGCCCATGAAAATTCACCAAACTACTATCACCTTAATAGTCGTTACAAAATATCAGAGATTTGTATGGGGACCATTTTGACTTGGGTCAGCAGGCATCCACCCAAAACACCTTAGCAACCAAATAAGAATGACTTAGGAACCACCTACAACATTTGTACAGGCAAAACCACTCAAACGTTAGAATATATAAAAAGCTTGTTAATTGCTTGACAATGCTTGTTATGTCACAACTTCTACTACATACAGTTTGATCGCAACCACATAATGAGAGAGAATGGGCACAATAGAATGCTGGTTGCTATGGCTACAGAAACTATTTCAACGCCATTTGAAAACTAGAGAATGTAAAGATTTGTGCATCATTGAGTCAAAGGTCAAAAGGTCAGTACTTGCATCCGGGATGAAACCTTCAGTGTTTGTGTGGCCTCTGATCTCCAAATATACATCAGCTTTCACCCATCTGTCTGTTTCTCTATAAATCTCTGCAACGGATAATCATTTTTATGTATTTTTTTCAGATACGTTCACTGTCAGATTGTGCTATCAAATAAACAATTATAAAAAAGAATCGTAAATTGGAAGCTGCAGGGATAAACACAGCCACAGAGACTGTTCTTTCTGATCTGATAGGATCCGCCTCGTTCTCTTTTTCCGCGCACCAAGAATTCAATCAGCGTTTGTTTGTGCATGGCATTGCTGCTTATTGTAGTGTCATAAACGACGAAAGATTCCAGTTGTGCTCTCAGATTCAAAATGCAAATGCCCTTTCTGATGAGCTCAGCACGTCAGGGCTGTTGTACCGTTTTGCAGTGGATTAGCCTGTGTGTGTGTGTGTGTGTGTGTGTGTGTGTGTGTGTGTGCGAAGAAGAGTGTGAATGGGTTTGTCGGTGTAAGAGGTTGTGTATGTGTGTGTAGGGAGAAAATGTTTATTCTGCTCTGTCCCAGAGCCAAGCATATCATGCTTATTCGGATGTGAGTGTGTGTGTGTGTGTGTGTGTGTGTGTGTGTGAAGTGTCATACACACAAGTGAAGGCTCTGCAGGACTTGCATTATGATGACATGGAGTTGTGCGTAACAACAACGTCATCCTGGCGAGGAACAGCTCTCCAAAAAACACAAAGCGCAGAGATAAAATCATACCAAAGCAGCTCATATCCCCCACTATCAGAACTTACATCAGTTTTTCCAGTCTCCCTGTAATATTTGTGAGAATACTGTAGCCATTATCAGGCAGGATTCTTCTGGGCATAAATTTCAGCAATAAATAGATAAAACGGAATATTACTGAGCATTTAATGGGACGATCACATTGGAGGTTTACTTATAGCTCAGTTTCAGATGTTTCTAATAAAAAAACTTTTCTAAAGTAGTATTTTTGCCTTGTTTTTAGTAAAAATATCTAAACATCCTTATAACAAGACAAATAATAATAATAATGATAATGATAATAATGATATAAATTATATATAATATGATGTGTTTTTGAAGTATTACATAAAACTTGAGTACGTTTTACAAGAATATAGGTACTATTTCAACTGTTCTATTTAAAAATGTCACATTAAATTCTATGTGCTACTAGGCTATTTCTTTGATTGTGTAATTTCTGAGTTAAAATAGTTTCTATACCATTTTTGTTAGTGTATATTTAGGCCTACACCACATCACATCATTTATGACAACATATGATTTACTGTATATCATATACAATTTTTCTTATGCCTTTGGCAATTTTTTATTTCCCTGTAATTAAATTAATTTTTCCCTGTAATTAAATTTTTTCCTCTAATTTTATTAAACAATTAGTGAAGTTTAAAACAAGGAAAACTATTTGACTATTAAACCTACTAAAAAGTAACATATGCACGGAGGAAAATTTCCTGTGTGCACAGGAGAATATTCACCCTCTCACCCGATACCGTTTATGTTATGTGTATTTTCCCAGTGCACATGCTACTACAGTTTCTCGAGCAGGAGAGAAAATTTTATCGCGCGTACTCAGACGTCAAACGTTACTTTAGAGGTTCGAGGTCGAGGAGACAATAGCTACAATTAGTGAGTATTGTTTTTTTATTGGTATTTTATTATAAAAAAAAACAGCTAAGAAAGCTCTCATTTTAAGCTTATTGATTAGTAGAAACAATTGAGATATTATAAAGATATCATTAACTATGTATACTATGGATTTCTGAAGAGAGGTGTGATTTTATTTATGAGCTGAAAAGCTTAGATATTCTGCCGAACAATGTCAGTGTTAACCTAAGGAAGAAACAAAACAAAATTCTGAAATACATGTTACCGTGAAGTTTTTAAGCTCACATTTGTTAAAGTTCAATGACGACACTGACTTGAGAAAGGATCCTGGATCTCTAGGAAGGTCCGGCATTCATAAGTCTTCTGCTTCATCAGACAGAGAAATGCTCAGGCAGATGAAGTGCCAGAGGGCGAAGAGGCTACAGCCAGAATCAGACCTGAATATCATGAAGGATCTATATTTAGAGATCCCATTAGAGCCTTTTTTAGACACATGGAGGAGACATGCACCAAACACACGCCAAAACTCACTGACTCCTCTATGAGTGTGTGTTTCTGAAGATACATTGTGCATTACAACGACCTGTCATTGTCCTTTGGCTTATTTCCTGTCTGGCTTCATTTCTTTTTTCTTGTTTTGTCAGTGTTTGATGACTTTTTCCCCTTTGGCTGTTTATGCTGTTGATTTTTATGTTGGTAAGGTGTCAAACCTGTGTCAGACTGGATGAAGCTTCTCGCTGTAGGGAAGCTCGGGGCTCACAGCCCGTTTGATGAATGCGCTGTTGTGTTACTATGAAATGCCAGATTTAAGTCAATCACTGAGGTGTTTCCTCTCTTTCACCCGGGGGTCTGTGGACTCCTGGGGGGCCGTGAGCATCCTGCAGGGGATCAGTGAACAGATACACCGCCATGCCTGGGTCATTTTGGGGTGTTTTTGAAACCATGGCTGCATTTATGTGATTAAAAATACAGTAAAAACAGTAATATTGTGAAATAAGTTTACAAATTAAAATAACTGTTTTCTATTTTATATATATATATATATATATATATATATATTAAGAAATTATTATTATTATTTTTTATTCAGCAAGGATGCATTAAATTGATGACAAAATGTGACAGTAAAGTCATTTCTGAAATTTTTTATTCATCAATGAATCCTGAGAAAAAAAAGTGTTCAACACTGAAAATAATGAAATGTTGAAAATAATGAAAAGAAGTGTTTCTTGAGCAGCAAATCAGCATATTAGAATGATTTCTGAAGGATCATGTGACACTGAAGACTGGAGTAATGATGCGGAAAATTCAGATTTGCATCACAGAAATAAATTACATTTTATAATGCATCCAAACAGAAACAGTTATTTTAAATTGTAATAATAATTCACAATTTTGCTGTATTTTTGATCAAATAAATGCAGCCATAAGAGACTTCTTTCAAAAACATTAAAAAATAATGTTGCCAACCCCACCCACCCAAAAAAACAACAACCACATATATATATACTATTAGTCTCTTCTCTTCTCTTCTCTTATTCATCACGTCTTCTTACTGTTATCAGATTTAGAGTGGACTGTTTGTTTATATCTGAGTGTGTGTGTACCTCAGGCTATATTTCTCCTCTGAAGCCTTTGGACACATCACACATCTCTCTCTCTCTCTCTCTCTATTAGCGTTACATTAGTACTTGCTGGAGGCTTTCAGAACACTGAATATGTGCATGTTTAAAATACACAGCGTCTCAAATGGACAGCCTCTCAATAAGACCGAGTGTTTCTGTGTGTCCCATCATCGTCCCTGAAACAGTGAACCATTAAAATGTGTAATTCCACGTCTGCCAGTTATGAAACGCCATCTACCCCTCATTTACCAAAGGGCACTGCTTTATTTACTTTTGCATGCAGATACTGGCCTCTGTTTATACAGCTTTTTTCCCTCTCTTTTGGTCACATCTCTCTCTCTCTCTCTGGCTGAAGTATTCATAAGAGCCTCTTTTATAAATGATCTCTTCCCGTTCTCACACATGCACACAGAAACACATACACATGTCATTCTGAGTGTGTGTAGGCCTCTCATAAAGAAATCACTCATGTTCGTCATTATTACATGAAGAGTCGGTGTGTGACCTCGTCCAGCAGTCCCTCATCAAATGCTCCACTTTATGTGTCAGGATGAACGTTTCAAAGAGAACTGAACACAACCCCCGTCACACAGAGCATCTGAGCCTTATTACAGTTCCTGAATGTATTGTGATGAAACAGTTTTTGGGAATAATGACACATTTTACACTTAACGATTGAAATTCAAGTCAATATTTGCTGAAAAATTGCATATTCATGGGCGAATTCAGTTGTATACAATAGTTTATTTATTCACTACACTAAGGTTCTTTATTGGATTCTATAGTTCCATTGAGAACCTTTAACATCCATGGAATCTTTCCATTCCAAAAAGATTCTTTATAATGGAAAAAGGTTCCTTTACAATGGAAAAAGGAACCAAAAGTGGATGTTCTATTGCATCGCTGTGAAAACCTCCTTTTGGAAACTTTATTTTTAAGAGTGTAGGTGGTAAACATTGTTTATATATTTTATATTGATCATAACAGGACAGAATCGAATAATAACATTTCCCATAAAATCTGGAATTGCTGCATGCAAAATGAGCTCAACGCAAATTTTGTTGGCATGTTTGTGCCATTACTTGATTTGCATAATTTCTTCGGACTCTAAAACAACACATATGGTGCATGCAAATAAATGAGAATGAATGATTTCACCCTCAAACTTGGTGTATTGCAATTGGTCATTCAGTGATGTTCGGTCGGTGTTATTAAAGTCACAGCAAGTTTGTTTAAGGAGATTTGATCAGTTGCTTTTGTGTCATTTTAATGAGTAAAACGTACACTACTTCTCAAAAGTATGGGGTCAGTAATTTTCTGATAGAATTGAATACATTTTAATCAGTACAGATGCATTAAATTAATCAAAAGTGGCAGTAAAAATATTTAAAATGTTACAAACGATTTCTGTTTCAAATAAATGCACAAACATATTAAGCAACACAACTGTGATAATAATAAGAAATGTTTCTTATCAGATTCTTATTAAAAGAATCAGGATCATGTGACACTGAAAACTGGAGTAATGATGCTGAAATTTCAGCTTCGCGTCAGAAATAAATTACATTTTTAAAATATATTCAAATAGAAAACAGATATTTTAAATTGTAAAAATATTTCACAATATGAGTGTTTTTACTGCATTTTTGCAAACGCAGCCTTGAAGAGCATTTAAGCAAAAACATTTAAAAATCGTACCAACCCCAAATTTTAGAACTATAGTGCATTTAATGGTAAATACAGCTTTAATAGAGCAAATAACCTCTCCACCCTATTTATCTTCGCCACTTTATGTATTTATAAATGTCTGTCAGTATTACTGCTGATCTCTCCAATCTTTCATGTGCATGTTCTCATCTGCTGTGTCATAATGAACACGTGGTTATATTTTTCTGCCATCATCATACCATTCAAGAACATCTCATAAACACATCCATCATATTTATCCTAACAAAGAGGATGCTGGAGCCAATCACTCCATGTTGAACATGTGTGTGTGTGTGTGTGTTTGCCTCCCTCACAGCTGAATGATTGCCTGTTTGATGGGTCCGTTTCTCCTTCTTTCTGTTTATCTAAGCAAATGGACGCTGTGTAATCCAGCATTTACTTTGTAAGCGGTGTTCTGTTATCTCGAAACCCACCAAACTATCCGTGGTATGCTGTCGATTACTGCCAGATAACTTGGACTGATTTCTCAGTTTGTAAAAATGAACAAAAATTGTGTTTAAAGTAATGCATTTACTATGGAAATCTATAGGACAAGTAATACACAGTATTGCCATGCAAATACAAAAGTTCTGTCATTATTTACTCACTTTTATATTGTTTCATAATTGTAAACCCAGTAACTTTAGTATGATATGAGAAAGGAAATGTCCAATCAGAAATGGACATATTGCAAAATGTTCATAAGTGTACATTTATCCACCTATAACAGAATTCCCACTGCTAAAGGATGGTTTAGACCACTTACATTATATTTTAGAAGAGGAATTAACCTAAAACACATTTCTGCTTTTAAACTCTCCTTTGAACTGTCTTGCCCCACTTCCATTGCAAGTGCATTGCTGTAAACACAATTCAAAGTCAAAATTATTTTCTGTGGTCATCAACATGCTGTTGATAGAGCATAACATGTATTGAACCCGAAACCTTCCTTTAATGCTTATGAAATGTCAATAAGTCATTCTTGAAGCACAAAGAGGCCACAGAAACACACACAAGAGACCTTCCAGTCGCTAATACTATAGCAATTTCAACATCTCGATCTGCGCGCACTGGTCTGATGGCCAACGGAAATATTCCTATTTAGACAAGTTCAAATGTCTTTTTCCTTGAACCGTGTTCAATCTGTGTATAAGTGTGTGAGTGATATCCTCAGAGAAATGGAAGATTAACGCTATAACAGTGGCCTCCTATCTGCCAAAGTGCGTCATTCTTTCTTCTCTCCCGCTGTACTCTCCACTGCATGGATGCAGGAATGAAATAAACGAAGCAGGGGGGACGCCGCACAGTTAGCCGGGATCAGTCAGAAATTTGGGTCGGATTCCAATAAACACACATCACACGGTGTATAGTAGGTCGTAAAATAACGAGCAAACACATGGTAAACTATATTAGGTTTCATTGAGTTCTGTAGGTTTGAGCTCAAGTGAGCAAACATTCACACGCACAAGTGCATATGAGTGAGAGGATGTTTTTCATTAAATTCCTGTAATTCAACTGTGGCTTAGTTGTGTCTTAGTCCAATTATTTATTTATTTATCAGAGAGATTTGGCCTGAAAACATCTTCAGCAGTGGAAATGGCAATGTTTAGAGGTAAAGGTACAAAATAGGGACTGAACTTCTAATATATTTTAAAATGTAATTTATTCCTGTGATGCAAAGCTGGAATTTTCAGCATCATAACTCCAGTCTTCGATCCTTCAGAAATCATTCTAAAATGCTGATTGGCTGCTCAAGAAACATTTCTTATGATTATCAATATTGAAAATGGTTGTGCTGATTATTATTTGTGTGGAAACTGATTTTGTTATTATTTTGTTGCTTTTTTATTGCTCAGTCTCCTCATTGTACTGTACATCTTTCTTTTTGTATAAAAAAATATTTGGTTAAAAATGTTACTGTTCGTCAAAACAGGGTGCTTATTATTTATATTTACTGTAAATTCACCCAAGTTTGATTTTTTCCAAAAATAAAATATTTAATAGTTGCATATTTAAAAAGATAATGCCATCCTATACAGTTTCAATGTAGTTATCTTCTTTTTGTGTTAGTATCTGTTTTCTGTTAATTGTTTTAGGGTGGTTTGACAATATATAAACTACTTTAGCTTGCTTGGTAAACTACAGCTAAAAAAATAGCTTCCCCATGACTAATTGATGCTCATTTTTCTTGGTGTAGTTAACAATCGCTATCCAGGTTTATTGATGTTGTTTTAAGAACTCAGTGATGAAATTAATGGTACCTCATTCATGACAAGTCAATATTTCCAACCCAGAATCACCTAAAGAGAATTTGAGAACTAAAAATTCAGCTTTGCCTCATAGGAATAAATTACATTTTAAAATATATTCAAATAGAGAACTGTTATTTTAAACAGTAATAATATTTCACAATATTACTGTTTTTACGATATTTTTGATAAAAAAAATTGCATCCTTGGTGAGAGGATTCTTTCAAAAATATATATAAAAAATCGTATCCAACATTTTTCTAGGTGTAGTAAACAATAGCTGGCCAGATTTATTAATGCCGTTCTGACATTAATTGTACCTCATTCATGACAAGTCAATAAATCGAATCCAGAATCACCTAAAGAGAATTTGAGAACTGAAACAGTACGAGTTTCACGCGAGCTTGATTTTCTCCGGGTTTGAGCTCTGATTGGTGAACACACGTGTGTGAAACATGCTCAGATTCAGAGCATTGATCAAATCTCCTCTGAGATGAGATGTGATGGACACCAACAGACAGAGAAGCGTGTAAACTGCAGTGATTTGTTCATGCGTGCATTGATTTCTCATCAGTCGATCTTGACAGCAGGATGCATGTTTGCGACTCGCCGGGCGTCAGTGGAGGAATCACTGAAGAGTTTGAGTGAATTTGTTCCTCACATGTAACAGCAGCGCAGAGGAGCTCAACAGTTGAATGCTTAGATGTGTTTTATTGACGGTTGTGTGATTCAATCTGGCTCCAAATATGTTTGACATCTTGAGACAGAAAACAGCTCCTTTGAGCAGCGCCTGATCGACGTCATCAATAATTAGGGCGATGCATAAGCGTGTGCAGTTTATCACGGTGGTTTACAGGCAAATATAACAGTGCATGCACTGCTGACTCCTCACACGTTCGTAAGGGGCTGATATCTCTGAGGGCCGTGTGGATCACTTCCTCATGAGCCGCTCCATTAAACACATTACAGCTACTACGTCTCTGCAGCGCTCATCTTTATTTATTTATCTCCTCTCTTCTTTTATAGGAAGAGTGAAGTATAGAGCTTCAAGACAACATTTGGTCTGTGAATTATGTTTTGGGTACAGCAAAGTTGGCAATCAGGAAAAATAAGGTACTGGGGATGGATGGTGAAAGATATCATAACTTTTAGAGAAAATTGGTGCTTAGGGGAACTGTTCTGTTTTATTTATGTTTTTTAATAAAAAAAAAATATATATTTTATATTATATTATATATATATACATGTGACACTGAAAACTGGAGTAATGATGCTGAAATTTCAGCTTCGCGTCAGAAATAAATTACATTTTTAAAATATATTCAAATAGAAAACAGATATTTTAAATTGTAAAAATATTTCACAATATTAGTGTTTTTACTGCATTTTTGCAAACGCAGCCTTGAAGAGCATTTAAGCAAAAACATTTAAAAATCGTACCAACCCCAAATTTTAGAACTATAGTGCATTTAATGGTAAATACAGCTTTAATAGAGCAAATAACCTCTCCACCCTATTTATCTTCGCCACTTTATGTATTTATAAATGTCTGTCAGTATTACTGCTGA
Source organism: Sinocyclocheilus anshuiensis (assembly GCF_001515605.1). Classification (NCBI taxonomy): domain Eukaryota; kingdom Metazoa; phylum Chordata; class Actinopteri; order Cypriniformes; family Cyprinidae; genus Sinocyclocheilus; species Sinocyclocheilus anshuiensis. Next base: position 260,524 of record NW_015547647.1, read on the forward strand.
TCTCTCCAATCTTTCATGTGCATGTTCTCATCTGCTGTGTCATAATGAACACGTGGTTATATTTTTCTGCCATCATCATACCATTCAAGAACATCTCATAAACACATCCATCATATTTATCCTACTCCTCTCTTCTTTTATAGGAAGAGTGAAGTATAGAGCTTCAAGACAACATTTGGTCTGTGAATTATGTTTTGGGTACAGCAAAGTTGGCAATCAGGAAAAATAAGGTACTGGGGATGGATGGTGAAAGATATCATAACTTTTAGAGAAAATTGGTGCTTAGGGGAACTGTTCTGTTTTATTTATGTTTTTTAATAAAAAAAAAATATATATTTTATATTATATTATATATATATAATTTATCTTCGCCACTTTATGTATTTATAAATGTCTGTCAGTATTACTGCTGATCTCTCCAATCTTTCATGTGCATGTTCTCATCTGCTGTGTCATAATGAACACGTGGTTATATTTTTCTGCCATCATCATACCATTCAAGAACATCTCATAAACACATCCATCATATTTATCCTAACAAAGAGGATGCTGGAGCCAATCACTCCATGTTGAACATGTGTGTGTGTGTGTGTGTTTGCCTCCCTCACAGCTGAATGATTGCCTGTTTGATGGGTCCGTTTCTCCTTCTTTCTGTTTATCTAAGCAAATGGACGCTGTGTAATCCAGCATTTACTTTGTAAGCGGTGTTCTGTTATCTCGAAACCCACCAAACTATCCGTGGTATGCTGTCGATTACTGCCAGATAACTTGGACTGATTTCTCAGTTTGTAAAAATGAACAAAAATTGTGTTTAAAGTAATGCATTTACTATGGAAATCTATAGGACAAGTAATACACAGTATTGCCATGCAAATACAAAAGTTCTGTCATTATTTACTCACTTTTATATTGTTTCATAATTGTAAACCCAGTAACTTTAGTATGATATGAGAAAGGAAATGTCCAATCAGAAATGGACATATTGCAAAATGTTCATAAGTGTACATTTATCCACCTATAACAGAATTCCCACTGCTAAAGGATGGTTTAGACCACTTACATTATATTTTAGAAGAGGAATTAACCTAAAACACATTTCTGCTTTTAAACTCTCCTTTGAACTGTCTTGCCCCACTTCCATTGCAAGTGCATTGCTGTAAACACAATTCAAAGTCAAAATTATTTTCTGTGGTCATCAACATGCTGTTGATAGAGCATAACATGTATTGAACCCGAAACCTTCCTTTAATGCTTATGAAATGTCAATAAGTCATTCTTGAAGCACAAAGAGGCCACAGAAACACACACAAGAGACCTTCCAGTCGCTAATACTATAGCAATTTCAACATCTCGATCTGCGCGCACTGGTCTGATGGCCAACGGAAATATTCCTATTTAGACAAGTTCAAATGTCTTTTTCCTTGAACCGTGTTCAATCTGTGTATAAGTGTGTGAGTGATATCCTCAGAGAAATGGAAGATTAACGCTATAACAGTGGCCTCCTATCTGCCAAAGTGCGTCATTCTTTCTTCTCTCCCGCTGTACTCTCCACTGCATGGATGCAGGAATGAAATAAACGAAGCAGGGGGGACGCCGCACAGTTAGCCGGGATCAGTCAGAAATTTGGGTCGGATTCCAATAAACACACATCACACGGTGTATAGTAGGTCGTAAAATAACGAGCAAACACATGGTAAACTATATTAGGTTTCATTGAGTTCTGTAGGTTTGAGCTCAAGTGAGCAAACATTCACACGCACAAGTGCATATGAGTGAGAGGATGTTTTTCATTAAATTCCTGTAATTCAACTGTGGCTTAGTTGTGTCTTAGTCCAATTATTTATTTATTTATCAGAGAGATTTGGCCTGAAAACATCTTCAGCAGTGGAAATGGCAATGTTTAGAGGTAAAGGTACAAAATAGGGACTGAACTTCAAAAAAATGTCAAAAAGTAATTCAACAGTATTTTTAAAAATTAATATATATTCAAATATTTTTTATTGAAATCAATTCAAGTTAAAAGATTACAACAAAATTATAACAAAAACAAATTCAAAATATTCTATTCAAATATGTATGTGTGTGTGTGTGTATATATATATATATATATATATATGTGTCACTTTCAATAATCCAATCATTTTGTTACCAGAAATGAACTGATTTCAATATTTGTATGTATTAAATTAAATATAAAAAAATTATATTTATATTATTTTACAATATTTTGTAATATTTAAAAATTAATTATTTGTTTAAATTAAAAAAAATTATAAAAATAAAAGTATAAACATACGTTCAGCAAATAAAAAAAAAAATAATGAAATAAAGTTAATTAATTAATTAAATTAATAAAAAACAGCAATACCAAAAGGGGTAACAGGTTAACAGTTTTTTTTCCAGACAAAATTTTAGTGGGATCAGTGTTTTTTACTTTGCACACTGTCTCAACTAGCCTGACACATCCACACTGGCTCAACCAATGGCATAAGTTGGGGGCGGGGCTATCTGTTTGCTGACCAATGGCAGAGGGGGGAAGTGATCATGAAACCTGTTTGGGGTCCATCAGAAGCAAATATGTTTATTTTGCTGTTTTAATCTAATTTTCTGTGACGCAACTTTTGGCAGTCAGATCAAGTAGTGAGTCAAGACAGAGATTAAAAAAAATGGAAGGTCAAGTGCATTTTGGGATACAGTTTTTCATGCAAAATCCTCAGATTGTATATTATATTTTGTGGGGAAAAAAATGTAGATCATCACACACACACACACACACACACACACACACACACACACACACACAAAACCCATACAGTGCACATCCATACGCATACTGCATAAATAGCATGTGTAGTATGCCATTCTAAATATTTCCATTCATATTCTGCCAGAAGTCAGAGGGCTGTACTGGCCCTATATGGTTCACAAGAGGCAAATGTCCCCTGATTCCAGAGAGAGAGAGTGTGAGAAAGACAGCTGACCTTTCAGTTCACCCGGGGCAGGTAAGACTCTGATAGAAGCGGACACCTGCGCAAGAGCCGAGTTTCAAATGCCAGAACAGGGTGTTTGATGGGTAGGAACGTCTGCAGCTCCCTGAAGATGATAGTACACACTAAGGAAAAAACACAAACAACATGACGTTGGTTTCATTGCCATGTGTTAGTTAGAAAGCCCTTCAAAAACGAAAGCACACATACACAGCTAGTTTTGTATCATGCATTCTTAAAATAACTGAATGAATGTAATTTTTAGGGGTCAGATCATGAGATAATAGCGCTTGATGCACAATAAAATCACACTGCAACTCTTAGAACTCAAAACTTTCTCCTCTGTCCAACAAGAGCATTTACTGAACTATGGCAAAAATGACTCATCTAAACTTTTTCACAATTTCCTGACGTCACACAGATAAATGCATGTTGCTCTCCGAGCAGAAAAACTCGAGACCGGCGATTAGAGCTGTCACTCATTTCATGCACAAAGGGGGCGTTTCTTAAACAGAATGATAAGAGAGAGAGAGTAAAAAATGGTCACAAAACAGAAAAAAAAAAAAAATACAAATGCATGATATGACTGCATGTTTTTTATCTTCATATTGTGGCTTTGTCCTTCCATTGACTTCTGTTGTTCCTAAATTGTGCTTATTATAATTACTACACCCTAAAACTAATACAGAAACCATTTGGCTTTTGAGACATTATTTAGTTCCCTCATGAGGCTGTTTTCAAGAAACCCTCATGCATGCACCCAAACGCTTTGCTCGTTCTGATAGTTTTGACCCGAGGTGACCTTTAAGCTGAGAGCAAATAGGTTTAAGAGTAGTGAATATCTGTTTTAGTGAGGTGAAACACTCTTATTCGGTTCACCTGACACAGTTGGTTCACTGTAGGTGTGAGAAAATAACACCAGTCTGAGACAATTAGTGGACAGCAATATTAATATGCAAGTGAAAAGTTCAGCTGCCTCATTATATTATAATGAATAAATGTTATAAAAGGTTAGTTTACTCAAAAGTAAAAAATTCTGACATTATTTACTCACCTTCATGTTGTTCCATTCTGGTGTGACTTTCTTTTTTTCTGTATAACAAAAAGCTACATTTTAATTTGAACAGAAGGAAGCAATTCATATGTCTGAAATGACATGATGATGAGTAATGGACAGAATTTTCTTTTTTAGTTTAACTATTCCTTTGAAACACCCAATTATACCCCACTGACTGGCTGTATTCATTACTTCAGTCAGACCACCTCACCTTTCTCCCACTGCAGTGAAATTCCTCAAATTTTTTCTGAGCTGAGAAACAGGAGAGCACATCTTCACTAGACATAAGGATAAGAAGTCATTCTCAAAGAAATAAAATAAAACATATGGGTATGTTTAGTTGGTCCTATATGTGCACAGGGCTTTTTTATGGTGTTTTAAGCTGCGAGGGTGGTTTAATATTAAATCCTTGGGAATATATATATATATATATATATATATATATATATATATAAATTACAAATGATGAATATTGCAGTCAGTAATATATTGAAGATTACTCATTTTAGGTAGTGTATTCTGAGTACTTTTGAGTATCAATGAATTATGAATAATTTACTGCCATTGTGTAAATAATGTAATCCATAAAATGTAACTGTAATCTGATTATCAACATTTTAAAATAATATAAAACGTAAATTAGTTTTAAATACTACATTTTAAATACAGTTTTTTAGATACTACATTTTTATTTGTAATCCAGATTACATGTAATCAGTTACTACCCAGAACTATTTTACACACACACACACACACACACACACACACACACACACACACACACACACACACACACACACACACAACAAACACACACACGCATTTACAATTATTTAAAAACAACTCTAGTTTTATTGTCTTTTTAAAAAATATTATTCATTTAATACCAGTATGTATTCAAATAGTGACTAGAAAATTGCTCACTGCATATTCATAAGATACTAGTATTTAGATACTAGTACCTATTTATGAGACACTATGGCGAATCTCAGTTGTTATTAGTAACATTTCTTATCTCAGCCTTCTACAATAGCCCTTTTGGCTTCGTGGATTTAATCATTCCATTAGTATAACTGAACATTTTACTTCAAAGTCTATTTTTACTAGTCTATTCAAATATAAGTAGAATAAGCACTAAGCATCTGTCATGCCCTCTCTCTCTTTCTCTCTCTCTCTCTCGGACTCACATCAATTGATCCATACAGGCAGCCCCCCCCCCCCTCCTCTATTTATGTGAGGGGGTATAAAAGGAGCAGTCTGGTCGGGAGCTCTCTGAATTCTTCTCTTATTGCGCAAATCTTCGCGGACAGACGGCACGGACATGTCGGGCACTTCGCGCGCACAGCTGTGCTTCCTCCTGTTGAGCGTCACGGCTCTCCGGGGACACGCGCGCTTTCTGGACATACAGGTGAGATATTCACACCTGCTCACCTCACACACGCACACAATCATTCGAGTACTTCGATAGCTTTATATTTAACTTTTGATGTATCTATTGTGAGCTCTGTGTGTGTTTATTAGTGTTTTGGCTTTAACAGTCATTGTATACAATATATCCTAATGTTGGTATGTTATAACAATGATGATACGTGCAGCTTTTATTGTATCGTTTGTGAGCATATGCACTGCAAAATGTGTTTGTCAGGAAACTTAAAACATTTTAATGAAAAGACATATA
>NW_015547647.1:266425-288997 GCF_001515605.1 Sinocyclocheilus anshuiensis
CCCCCCACACACACACACACACACACACACACACACACACACACACACACACACACTAATAAGAGTCGTTTTATAACTTTATATTTAACTTTTGATGTATCTATTGCGAGCTCTGTGTGTTTATTGGTGCTTTGGCTTTAACAATCATTCTACAATATAATGTTTGCATATTATAACAATGCATATTTAATATATGTAATGAAGTGTACGAACAACTTTTATCGTATCGTTTATTGTGAGCATATGCAAAACTTAAAAACATTGTCAGGCAACTTAATGCATTTGTTTAATGTCTAAAGTAACAGGTTTTATTCAAGGCAAACATATTGTTTAATATAACTACAAAAAAATTGGGTGACACCAGTGGAAGTAATTATAAGTGTCCGATCAAGCAGAAATAGCTAGATCCTTAAGGTATCAACTGCAAGTGTCCACATATGCTTTGGCATTAAATATTTGTGATTAAATATGTTTTTGTATAATATTATTTCCTATGTCTATATGTGAAAGCCTATGAAACTTCCAAAACATTTAAGAACAAGCTGTTTTGGATCCAAGGAGTCCTAAAATCCTCATTTCCTTGAGCACTACTGACTGAAATGCAAACCTAATTATTTATATTTTGGTATTTTGACAGCCTTTTCTAATTCCAGTCATTCCCATGCTCTGTTGTTGTTGTTTTATCAGGATAATGAGATCAGCCCGGAAGGATTATTATCTCTGCTCAGCTCTGAACTAAAGCGAGAGTTACCAGAGGAGTTTGTGTACCGCCGACCGCTCAGTGAGTGACAACAGAAACCTGTGGGATTTCGTTTGCCAAAAGACACACGTCGTGGATAATAAATTAATGACTTATATCAAGATGTTGACTTCATTTGTGTTTTAATAAGTTGATTTTTTTAACCGTTTAATCGATATGATAGCACAATATGGCACTACTTGATATTTAAAGAGTGGCTATGCATCACATACACTATTTATATTTTCCGCTTTTCACCTTTTCTTGTCTTGATCTTCCTCCGTGTCCCTCAGGATGTCTGGACATGGTGGCCGTAGAGGGTCAATTTACATTCACAGCAGAACGTCCACAGTTAAACTGCGCCGTGTTTTTCATCGGCGAGCCTAGTGACATCATTAGCATCGAGTATGATTCGGTCAACATCGACTGCAGAGGAGGAGATTTCATAAAGGTGAAATGTTCTTACATCTGTGTTGTTCCTTTGTTTACAAAAAAGTCATGTAATAGTATCACAGTCACTTATTCTGTTCTAAATATGGAAGAAAAAAAACAGCTGGTGTGTTTGTGTCAGTCTTTACAAGCTGTGAATGTACACTAAACCAGGTTAAGTCAGGGCGCATTTTAAGCCAGGCCATACAACAGCAAGCATGTTTACATACAATGATCTAACATATTCCACTCTAAAAATTGAATAAAAAATCCAATTAAGCAAAAGTCATTCCAGACTAAGTTCGTCATACATTCTGAGTACAGCTAAACTAGTGCAGCTTTCACAGACTGTGCAAGATTGATGTCAAATTAATGTAGTTTAATAGGATTGGAAAACCCACATGGGATATTGTTGAAGTTAATGTACTGAATTAATTCCTGTTCAATGAAACGGACATGAAATGCAGAAATTTAAGATCATTTATTAGCACTGAAACAAAGCTGGCATGAACTCAACTGACCTAAAAGTCGGGTGAACTGTAGGGAATTATGTAAACTGAACCTGATCTGAACTAAACAGAGTTTAAGACAGTTAACTTGAACTGAAAAATGAAGTACATTGAAAAAAAAAAATGGTGTAGGATGTATACTTTGAAACAATTTTCACTCAGAAATTGCTAGTAAATAAGAAACGGCATTTTTGAAGTAGTAGGACTTAATATGTTCTTGTAAAACGTTCTCCAATAATCTTTATTTACAACTTTGAAAAATAATTTAATAAGCTATGTTGTACTGAATGCAGATGAGCTGAGTAGAATGGTGTTAAAAGCAAACTTTTTTCATCTTTAAGGTATTTGATGGCTGGGTTATGAAGGGCGAGAAGTTTCCCAGCACACAGGACCATCCTCTTCCTCTGTACGAGCGTTACTCTGATTACTGCGAGACTGGAGTGACTCGACCAATCGTACGGTCGTCTCAGAATGTCGCCATGCTGTTCTTTAGACTCCACCAATCAGGGAGCAGCTTCACAGTAACATTCCGCAAACTCATCAATCCGTTCCGTAAGTGCACATGCACACAAATACAAAAATGACATTATGTATTTATCTTTTTAAAAATTTGCCTTTCTGCAGTACTGATGAACTTGAAAACTAATGTCACTAATGTCCTGAAGGTTCAGAGCATTTACACTGTTAGCTGAACGACATATGGCTCATGCAGAAACCACGCTTGAAGCTTAACATGCAAGATACTGATGGTTAACCATCTGTCTCTCTCTCTCTCTTTCTCTCTTTTTGCAGCCTGTAATGTTGTCTCTCAGACCCCAGAGGGCAGTTTCACCATGATCATTCCCCAGCAGCACAGGAACTGCAGTTTCTCCATCATCTATCCAGTGGAGATCCAGATTGGAGAGCTCAGTCTCGGCCAACACAATGATCTCAGGGTGAGCATTTCCAGGTCAAGAAATGCATCATTTGCACAAACCAGCCTTCCCGAAAATAAAAATAAATTACAATAAAATAAAGAAATAGTATATAATATATATTACTTCATACATTTAATTTGCAATTTCACTATTTCAAAGTGTTTATATGGTTAAAGTACAGCTTAGTTTCGGCCAACAAAATGATCTCAAGGTGGGCACAAATCTGATTTCTGGTCAAGTAACATAGTATTTACACAAACCAGCCTTCCCAAAAGTAAAGAAATAAAATAAATATTAATTAATACATTTTATTTACCATTTCATTATTTCAAAATTAAGTTAAATAAATATTATTTCATAAATATTATTTACAATTTTCTTTATAAGTGTTTATGTGGTTAACTTATGGCTGGGTGTCCAGAACAACAAATAGAGACACAATAGAGTGAAATAGAGTGGTTGTTTGTTTAAGAATCTTTGAATTGAGTTAAGCTGATTTGAACTGATATCTTTAAAAATATATAGTTGATAAAAAGACACTGAATTATGATGACTTTGAGACTTCTGGTTTATCCATATAGCGGTCCATTCTCGGCTGTGCCGGTTCTGGAGACTTCGTCGAGCTTCTGGGTGGAAACGGCATGGACACATCTAAGATGTACCCTATGGCAGATCTCTGCTACTCCTTTAATGGACCAGGTGAGCATTCCTTTATCTGTTGTGCATCATCACTGCTTCTAGCAGTAAACGTGCTAAGCAATTTAGGGTGCAAAGAATCTCACAAACCTCTCCATATCTCTCTTCCCATCAGCTCAAATGAAGGTTGGCTGTGATAACACTGTGGTCAGAATGGTGTCGAGCGGGAAGTTCGTAAATCGTGTTAGTTTCCAATATCGGCTACTGGGCCACCAAGAGCTTCAGCAGATGAAGGGCAACAGCGTTGAAGACGTGTGTTTAAGAGCATAAGACCCTCTCTGTTCCCTGCTCTTGTTCAGGGGGATGCCAAACTTACTGAGTTTGAGCATTTGTATAATTTCCTTATTAAAAAAAATATTTATTTTTTGCCTCATCTTTTCATTTGACACTTCTGCTCTTTTTAATATCATGAAATTGTAAGATCTGTGGCTGATGTTAAATAAAATTTGTACTCGTGTTGGTGCACATCACTGTTTTGTTCAGCATGTTTCATTTTGAAGCGCCCAAATAAAATCTGGAATCTAAAAAGCGGTACTGCACAAGTATTAAAAAGTCCACTATGTACGACAAATGTAATTGTCATTATTTATCTGTATTAAAGAACTTTTGTAATAAAATCAGTAAACATGAGCAAAGCAAACTCTGGTTACAGTAATTTCTCATTTTACACTAGAAAACACTGACATTTATCCTAATCTACTCATTTTGTAAGGTAAAGCAAACTATTTATGTCACAAATTACTTGATGACCTGCCATTAAAGGAATAGTTCACCCAAAAATGAAGATTCGTTGAAAATTTACTCACCCTCAGGCCATCCAAGATGTAGATGAGTTTGTTTCTTCATCGAAAACAGATTTGGAGAAATATAGCATTACATCACTTGCTCACCAGTGGATCCTCTGTAGTGAATGGGTGCCGTCAGAATGAGAGTCCAAACAGCTGATAAAAACATCACAATAATCAACAAGTAATCCACATGAAGCCAATCCATCAATTAAAATCTTGTGAAGGGAAAAGCTGCGTCTTTGTAAGAAACAAATCCATCAACAAGGCATTTTAAACTTCAAACCTTTGCTAAAATATGACAATTTTGGGGTGAACTATTCCTTTAAGCCAGAACTTACTGTGCAAAAGGTGAATATAAACACATTGCTTTATGTATAATGGAATTGTAATGATTATTGTTTAGTGGCACCATCAAAACAAATAAAAGTGTGAATTTTGTCAGCTTCTAATGATCCCACAGTAAGTATTTTTCTAAACAATCTCAGCAGTCATCATGTGCTAAAAAGCAATGTAGCTTGAGAATATCAACCTGAATTATGAACAGCAAGTAAAATGTCAAAGCACTCTAAGATACTAGCATCAGCGACTTTTCTGTGATTGTCTATAACTCAGCCATTTTAGTAAAAAAAATTACATTTTCGTAATTAAAAAACCACAATGTTTTGAATAACATCCAAACTCTACATGACAATACAAGATACATGATAGGGCTGCACGATTATGAAAAAAAAACCATAATTGTCAATTAAATTGTAATTGCGATTATTAATTACGATTATCACAATTTACATTAAATGATGTTTATATCATTTTTATATCAACCGCATGCCATATTTTCAGATGAAAAGAAACAAGCTGAAAACACTCTAACTGAAAAAACTTTTATTACTTTTCCATAGTATTAAACCTCAAATGTCAACTCTACATTGGATTGTTTTTTTCTTTAAATACAAAAAGTAAAAATATGCATGGTATTATAATGTTATACCAAAACTAAAATTAAAACAATGGAAAAACCCTTAAGATAACTTGTAGAAAGACAAAAACACATCTTAAGCATGCAGAATAACGTAAGTGGACTTTGAACAATTAATTGCCGATTTGAACGATTAATTGTGGCATCCATAATTGTAATCACGATTAGAAATTCGATTAATTGCGCAGCCCTAATACACGACTATCAATTTAATGAGCTCAATTGGACCTCTTCATGAAAACTGCTGACCTGGATCCAATGGACTGCTTAATCACTATTGTTAAATCAACATATCGATTTATGTTTTATCACCACACTCTCGTAACTGCAGATGCTCATCATCATCATCACTGACAACCTGCTCACGTCATGACTGCAGAGGAGTTCGGCTTTGCCTTATCCTGTCAAATTTGTCCTATGATGGAGGACGATGTTCAGACATGTCTTTCTTTTGCATGCACCAGGCATCACCAAGGTCCCCTCGACATCTTGACCATCCCTCAACTAAAAGAAGTGATTGTGCTTAAAGGAGTAGTTCACCCAAAGTCATTATTAAATACTTTATACTGATTTAACAATATGTTTTAGCAGTTACTTAGTGGTTTAGTGTAAATGTATGTGCAATGATCTGTTCAATGATAAAAAAATGCTACAGCCAGACCCGGAGATCGGCTGTATGGATTCGAAAACGGTAAAACTCAACTGTTTAACTCTAGGGGAGTTGGAAAATGAGCCTATTTTCAAAAATAGTGGAGTGTTCCTTTAAGGAAACAAATGATTCTGGTCACATGCTGCGTTCGTCCAATCAACGACACTGACACCCAAATATGCAAATCAGGGATGTACAGTGTGAAACATCCACTGATCTATAATAGAGATAATATATATAGATCAGTGGAAACGTCAGATTATGAATACACAGGATTAATTGTTAACCCTGGGTATAAAATCAGTGGCGGGTTGCATAAACTGCTTAGACTATAGTCTTAAAGAGTTAGTCATCTAATTTCTTCAAGACTGGTTATAACTTTTTAAAGTCAGTTACATAAAGGTAGATTGGTCTAATGTGAACCCAAAAAGTAAGACTGATTACCCCTTGGCTAACTGCTAGTTGGCCAAACTAGTTTGTAACACACTGCTAGTTGGTCAAACTAGTTTGTAAGACACAGTCTTAACATGGTGTCTAATGGCGCTTTTCCACTGCATGGTACGGCACGATACAGTTCGGTTCACTTTTGGGGGGTTTTCCACTGGGTACAGTACCTGGTACTTTTTTTAGTACCACCTCGGTTGAGGTTCCAAGTGAACCGTACCATTACCAAAACGTGACATGTAAACTCTGCTGATCACGGATTGGCCGGAGAGAATCGTCACTACCTGCGTCACTGAAAAGCGCCATATGTTTATGCAACTGGCCCCTGGATCGTGTATCTGTATGAAGAAAGTAAGGACATTATCTAGATAAAAAACAAACCATAATCTCATTTCACTACAAAAAAGACAGCTGTAAGCTTATTTAGTATATGTTGTGTGAAACATTCGGACATAATGTTTTATGAATGAAATGTGTGTGTGTTTGTCTGTGAAACTACAACTCTTATTGCCTCTCTGTGGGATTTGATGAAACGGGTCGCCTCACGCTTGATTAAAGGTTGGCGCTCACATTATCCCGGTCGGAACCACGTGCTCCAGAGAGAGTTTAGCAGGATAATTGATAACGAACTGAGAATCCCAGCAGGACGCACAAAGAGGTAAGCACAGCTGCGCTGGTCCCCTACTGCGCACATCAATGCAGAAATCAGCCAACGGTGGAAATTACACCACCACTGCCACACGTGGGATTGTTAGGAGGAATGAGCAAGAGAGAAAGACGAACAAAGAGGGAGAGAGAGAGAGAGAAATTGAGATTGAGCGAGAGAGTTGCATCATGAGATACTGGAGCACGGGTGAAAATATAGCTGGGTTTCACAACAACGAACTCACAAAGTGTTGCAAAAACAGGTCAAGTGAACAAATCACGATGCAAAATGACAAAACAGAATCTGAGAGCTTTACTAAACAGATGTCATGCCATCCAATTGAATTACAGTAATGAGAGGCATTACATTGATTAATAATTACTAATTTGCTAACAGTGTGCAAGTTATACCTCTCAAACAAATGACTATGTAACTTTTTTCTGTGAATTTGTGAATCGATTTTCGAATGATACTTTTTAAATGCAACTACAGTGAACAGCAACCAGAGTTTCAAAGTCAACATTACATTTACCCTATCTATTTTGTTAATGCATGTTATAGATCTAACTGTGAAAAAAATTAGTCTGTAGCATGTTTTTTTTAACAAAATGGTGCTACACTCTTGACAGAGGGTGAGAGAAAATACCCACAATGCACTACAGCATGAGCAGCTAATGAGAAATAAAGGGTGCTTCTCAATTGGAAGGACGTCTGAGGAAGCGTCCTTCATAGTCCAGACCTTGTGAGACTTAAAGGCTAGAGTCCTTCTGTGAGACGGTTTAGCAAGTGCATGGCTGTGTCATAAAGTTTCTGTTCACGTGGTCATGGCAAGATTGCCTACTAAGAATCCTTCAAATTGAGACGTCCTTCGACAGAGCTTTATATGTGAAAGTCTGAAAGGATGTGAAAAGGTGTGAAAGGATGTGTCCTTCCTTTGAGAAGCAACCCATAGTTTGAGATGCTAAAAATGTGTAAGGCTACATCGTACTACTATATGCCTACTTGATTTGAGTTTAAATATTTTTAATCGCAAAGCTTCCACAACGAAAAACAGAACTCGTCCACGTTGTGATACAAGAGGCAGAAAGAAGCCCGGATGAGTGGTCATTAAACAGCTTTGCTATTGACAACAGTCAGAGAATAACTCGGACCTCGGAACGTTGTGACTGGCCAATCAGAATCAAGCATTTCAGAGAGCCATGTAATAGAATGCAACAGTCGGGTTTCGGAAGTAAAAATTACATTCATATTTTGCATATGGAAATTGATTTTTAACGATAACTTATAAACCTTTAAAGACAGACCTGCTGTGAGCTCTGAGGTTGTTAATCAATGGTATATGCCTTTGTTGAAGCCATCAGTTTGCATTATTTCAGCTTATGTTTGAAATGATCATAATCCTTGGTGAAAAACTACATTACCCATGATGCTGTGAGAGTCGCAGTGAGCAAATTGCACCAAAGTGTATGGAGCTCCGCCCATTTTCATGAAGCTCCTTAAATGACGTAATGTACGTCTCACCATGCTCTCAAAACACTTAAATAGTTGTTATATATTTTTTTCAATAAATGTAAAATATATTGTTTCTATATATACAATCTACAACTTATATTTCTCAACATTTTTTGATTATGTAATTTGCAATGATTTATGGGATTGTAGTTCTTTCCCTTATTGAAGCCGTTGAGTTTTGTAACTTTGTCATTTTGTCTGATTTCCAAAACATTTTTGCTCCAAATCAAAGTTTGTAATGTTGTGATTCACCTTGTAGCTGGATGGTTTAGTTCATGGCTTATAGCTGTAATGTGGCGGCGTGACAACGAAGTTGAGGATCCAAGTGCAGGCTTTATTACAAGAGTGGTCAAAACAGGCAGGGTCAAACAGCTGCAAACAGGTATAATCCAGGGCAGACAAAAGAGTAATCCAATAAACAAGCAAAAGGTCAGGGCAGGCAGCAAACGATCAGAAAACAAGGAACAGTCCAGGGTCAAAAACAAGGCAAGGCAAGGTAACAAGGAACACGGAAAACACAGGAACTAGGGCTAAACACGAGCTAACACGGGCTAAACAATACTGAGCAATGTGAAAGAGAGAAACCATGTTTTAAATAGGGTGAGACAGATGAGGTAACAAGACACAGGTGAATGCAATCAGTGATGATGAGTCCAGGCAAAGGATTATGGGGAATGAAGTCCAGGGTAAAGTGGCAAGAGTCTGTAATGGAGTGCCCTCTAGCGAAGCTCACGGGCACTCCAGCTAGAGATCGTGACAGAGCCCCCCACCAAGGAGCGGCTTCCAAACACTCCAAACAGAATAGACTAAAGTCAAGGAGGGAGGTGGAGCAGAGGCAGAACAGGGGGAGGGATGGAAGGCCAGGTCCATGCAGTGGTAGAAGACCTGGAGACTGAGTCAGAGCCAGCAGAGCAGGGTACCAGGGTGGAGCAGGTGGAGCAGGAAGCCAAGGCGGAGCAGAGTGCCAGGGCGGAGCCGGCAGAGCAGGAAGCCAGACCGGAGCTGGCAGAGCAGGAACCCAGGGCGGAGCCGAGGACCACCAGGGCGGTGCAGAAGACCACCAGGGCAGAGCAGACAGGACTAAAGATCCCCACGGCGGCGCAGATGACCACCACAGCAAAGCAGATGGGACTGAAGATCCCTACAGTGGCACAAACAACCACCACAGCAGAGCAGACCGAAGATACCCACGGCGGAGCAGATGTCCACCAGGGTGGAGCTGATGGAGCAGGGAACCACCATGGCGGATCAGGCTGGACTGGAATAGAGAGCATAGAGAGGTTAACAACGGCCTCTGCGGCCGTAATAGGACAAGCAGAAAGTACATCAATGGCCTCCTTGGTTGTGGCTGGACAGGCAGAGAGTTCACAGACAGCCTCTTTGGCCGTGACAGGACAGTCAGAGAGTTCACAGACGGCCTCCATGGCCGTGACAGGACAGTCAGAGAGTTCACAGACGGCCTCCATGGCCGTGACAGGACAGTCAGAGAGTTCACAGACGGCCTCTATGGCCATGACAGGACAGTCAGAGAGTTCACAGTCAGCCTCCTTGGCCGTGACAGGACCATCAGAGTGTTCACAGGCGGCCTCTTGAGAAGCTGGACTCACTAGAATCATAGGAACAGGAAACGGTACTCCTGGCCATGACGAGGGAACTGGAGTCATTGGAACAGGAAACGCACTCCTGGCCATGACGAGGGAACTGGAGCGGACTCAAGGACTGGAGCGGGCTCTCGTGCTGATTCGAGGACTGGAGCAGACACCACCGCCTCGGGAGGTTCTGCAGCGGAGGCTGCCACCTCTGGGGAAACTGCGGAGGTGTGTGACCCAAACACATAGAATGGTGACTGCCATTACAGGAAGCAATGAGTCCAGGGGAACAGTCTCGGTGTTGACTAGTGCTGAGGCCCTTGGGATGCCCGCTGCTCTGGCCGACATCAGCGGAAGATCCTCCACACTGGATGCCAGTCTCAGATGCCATGGAATTGACCTTGAGGCACTGGGAAAGGTCGCCATGACGTGAGGAGACTCTGGAACGGCGGCCATGATGGGATGAGACTCTGGAACGGCGGCCATGATGGGACGGGACTCTGGAATGGCAGCCATGATGTGGATAGACTCTGCTGTTTTGCCGCCATTACTGGCATGGGTTTGATAACCGGAGTGGCGATCACCAGAGTGGAAGGTGTATTGATCTGTGATCGACCAAGCTCCAAAGCCGCCGGAGCTTGTAGCTTATGCCCCCCCAAAAAAACTCTTAGGGGTTTTACAGTCCACTGTCTCACCCACAGTGAACGGTTAGCCAGTTAGCAACAGAGCATAGTCCATAAATTCACAGAGTGTTCCTCGAGGACCATCACAAATGTGTTTTTAATGGTTGATTCAGTCCATAACCGAAAAAGTCAATGAGCACATAGTCCGGGAGATCAGAGTGATAAGCAATGTCTAAAAAATCCTGAATATGGTCCTCGAGGGATCGCGTCCCCTGTCGGAGGGCAAATAAACAAGCAAAAGGTCAGGGCAGGCAGCAAACGATCAGAAAACAAGGAACAGTCCAGGGTCACTGAAAAAGTGACACTAATGCGCTGACCTCGGAATGTTGCAACTGACCAATCAGAATCAAGCATTTCAGAGAGCCATGTCTCTGTAAAAAAAAAATTCTATAGTTTTTACAAAATAATTTTGGCAGCTGTGGTTGCCAGTATAATTTTGTAAAAAATACAGAAAAACTTTAAACACATTTATGGCCAAAAATGGTAAATTTTACAGTATAAAACTGTAATTTACAAACAAGAAAATTTGAATGTAAACCAGTAAATTCAACATCGCACACTGCTATTAAAATCTGTTTTGTACCTTTAACATACTGACAGCCACCATAATACACACTGCTATTAAAATCTGTTTTGTACCTTTAACATACTGACAGCCACCATAATAATGCAGGTGGTAAGAGAGAAAGCCACATGAAGAATCAAAGCTCATCACAGGTTGCTTTGCCACAAGCAAAAGTATATTCTAATATATAGAAGGTGCACAGAGTCATTCATGCAAACACAAAACACCATCATGGTAACACACATCATGATACTTAAATAATGCAATAAACTTTCATTAAACAACAGAAGATGTAAACAACAGAAGCCCAAATGTACATAACTGATAACAAAAACTATTAAAAACATGATTATTTAAACAAAATTCTTTCACAGGTGGAGTGTGACGCAGGGAATTCTGGGAATATCAGTTTACAGTTTTTGACTGTAAATTATACATTGATTTGTTCTTTTTTACTTCTAAAAACTGTCAAATTAACAGTGTTTTACTGTAAAATTACATGAAATGTCTGATTAGATCTTTTACAGTTTTTCCCTGTATATAGTACGGGAACTTACTGTTAACCTATTAACATTTTTTTTCCGTAGCGTTTTTACAAAATTTTACAGTTAAAATTACACTTTTTTACTGCTCATTTCTGTAGTTGAACACATGGCGATGACACTCATCTGTTCAGTACTATTTCTGATTTCCTCCATCAGCTTCACTCTGCTCTGTTTAAGCAAAAACAGACACATCTTACATGGGAATCAAATGAACATTGCAGAATCTGATTAGCAGGCTACAAAATATCAGATTATGTCATTTTAAAGTACGTCAGCAGGACAGATGCATGGCCACAATAACAATCAGATGTCACCCTTGTCACCATCTGACCGCATCTTACAAGCTTCTCAGAATTCACCGTATGTTCTTTGAAATGCTTCAAGCCCTGAGATCAGAGAGCCGTCTGATACAGCAGTACTTACGCATGAACCAAACATAGTTTGAGCTTATTTTGTCCTTGGGTTTGCCTTATGAAAGACTTCATTTCAAAGAAATCTTGAATCTAAAAGGGCAATTTTATAAAATGGCAGAAATTCAGCATGCGCTCTCAGCCGGCTAATACCACAAAACAGAGGCCGGGAGATGCTGCGGGGACGAAGATGGAGGAGAAAAAAGATGAAAAGAGGACTTATTTGTGTATGATTAGGCTAATGACCCGTGTCCTGTTTATCAGACTGGAACAATCAACGCTAATGTTAACACTATGATGCTGTGATGCAGGGTTAATGATGTCACGTACACACCACAATCACAGTCCCTCATAAAGTATTGTGGGTAGCGGGTCTACCTAATGGATTCAGAACACTGAGATGGGAGATTGCAAAAAGGGCAATCAGAACGTCTTTGTTCTTGACATAGAGCCACTCGCACGCTTGCGAAGAAGATATTCACGCTCGGCTATAATGAGGGACCACTTCTTTAAGCGTGAAACTCACCATTAGTGCCGTCTAATCCAACAGCTGGATCACTTTTTTGTTAAAATCTTTCCGCGGAGAAGCAGAAGGATGCGGTGGATCTCACAGGGCCTGTCAAGAATATGTCTGGGTATTTCAACCCAATAAAATTAACCCAATAAACCCAAACAATCCCAATTACTGTGATTTTGTTACTGCAATATTACTGAATATTAAGGAGAATTTTAGGGAAACACCACTGAGAATAAAAAAAAAATGCATTATGCACTGCAAATGTTATTCTAAAATAAATAATAATCTTGCTTGATTCAATTGTGGACAGTGGTTGCACATTTTGAATTATTAGTTGAATTATTAGTTGAATTATTAGCTTATAGAATTAGTTATCTTAACCTAAAATACCATGTAGATTCAATTCAAATATGTTGGCATGTTACTTACTGTCAGTGTTGTTTTTGTTAACTAAAAATAAAACTCAATATATTTCAAAATATTTTCATTAATTGAAATAAAGCAAAAATAATTGAAAAAGATGAAAACGCAAATGTATAAACCTCACTGAGAAAATGTGAAATATTGGCAACTAACTGAAATAAATATGTTTAAGCTGAAATACTAAATTACTAAAACTAAAACTGAAATAAAAAAATTAAAAAGTTCAATAGAGAACTTAAAAACAAAAACTAATAAGAAGCAAATCAAATAAGTAAAAATAAAATGAAAAGAAATTTAAAAAGAAATTAAAACTTACAGAGAAACTCTTCTAAAAACTTTTCTAAAACCTCACATATCAGAATATTAAACACTATCAAGTTACCCATTTTCTCATCTTACTCATAAACATATGAAATAATATTTAATTTCGACATTTACTCTCTCGATCCAGTCCCATTCTAGGAACTAACATAACTAGCAAAAAAGTCTGCATTTCATATAAAATATGCTGCAAAATTTTTATTTTTTTCTTTATTTACTGCCGCAGGTTTTTCCGGGATGCAGAGCTTGTTTTCCACAGTATCTGTGGTTATCAGACTTGGTCTTGCACGTATCTCGGTTTATATTCCTGTTTGCTGTTCGTATCTCCACCTCCACACACACACACACACACACACACACACACACACACACACACACCAAACAGTAACACACTGACTCTTTCCTGCCGGTTGAATGAAGCAGCATTCATTGTGATGTCTTATCGGTACGGTAAACTGCATCTTCCTATCTGAGTCACTGGGGGAATAAAGTTTGTGTCTAAACTGCAGTGAACACACAAATCTAACATACACTCATAGGGCCAACTTAAACATCCACTTTATCTCAGATGTGTCTCCTAAAAGTCCTTAGAAGAAATAAAGACAGAAACATTTGAGGCAATTGTTGATGTACAGTTACAGTAGTCACAGCACTAATATGGATAGCATGCATAATATACATTCAGAAGTTTGGGTTCAGTAAGATTTTAAAAAGGTTTTTGAAAGATGTCTCTTATGCTCACCAAAGCTTTATTTAATCATAAATACAGTAAAAACATTTATATTGTGAAATATTTTTACAATTTAAAAGAACTGTTTTCTATTTGAATATATTTTAAAATGTAATTTATTCCTGTGACGCAAAGCAGAATTTTCAGCATCATTACTCCAGTCTTCGGTGTCACATGATCCTTCAAGAAACATTTCTTATTATTGTCAATGTTGCAAACAGTTGAGAGGTTGTGCTGATGAGGGTTATTACAGGTAACTAAAAGTAAAACTAAAACCATTAAACAATTAAAAAAAAAGTTGTACTGAAATAAAAATAAAATGAAACTAAACTAATTTTATTTCAGCCATTTGCCAACTAGCTAGTTTAACTTGATGTATGAAAATAACTCAAACTAAAACTGAAAAAAAAAAATAAAATACAAACTATATAGATATAGTTTAAACACTAAACACACACACACAACAAAATTTCTAAAGCTTTAACTAAAATTAAAGCTTTTAACGAAAACAGAAAATATAAAAATAAAAACTAATTCAAAATATTAATAAAAACTATAATAGTACTCACTATTACTAAAAACACACTGGTGCTGCTTAATATTTTTGTGGAAGTGGGAACTTTTTTTTTTCAAGACTGATGAATAAAAAGTAAAAAAAAAACTCTTAAATAATAAATAAAAATCTTTTATAACATTATAAATGTCTTTACGGTCACTTGAATGTATCCTTGATGAATAAAAGTAGAATTTCTTTCAAAAAAAAAAAAAGAACCCAAACTTTTTAAAATGAGAAATGCTTGATTTCATATTGAGATCTTTGACTTTTGACTGCAGACTTTGGTTGAGATCTCCTGAAACTCTAAAGGAGATTAACAAGGGAATAAATCTGTGAAACAGCATTTCTTCCTGTAGCTGAATGAGAGCAGCCATAATGGTTTTGCTAAATGAGTAACAATCTGGTCCTCAGAAATCACTGCAGTGGAGCATCTTGAGCAAGTCCTTCTCACAATCCTGCTGAGATGGCAGCCGACACATAAGCCTCAGGTGTGTGTGTGTGTGTGTGTGTTTACAAGGATATTTGTGTGACGTCCGCTCATGTCCACAGAATGGGATTCTGAGCATAACATTGGACACTCAGTCAATCGTATGAAAGCCATGAGTGATGCAAAGCCTTTCTGAGTCGTTTAGCTTCAGCATGACAAACACACACACACACACACACACACACACACACACACACACACACACACATTCTCCAGCAGTCCACCTACTGTGAAAGTCTATAAAGGTGTGAAAGACACTGGTACTAACTCAGGGTGACGTGACGTTGGTGGCACTGATAAGCGCTTTCATCTCATGCCACTGGAGGGCAAACCCCACAGAGATGAGCGTCATCCTCTTCGTCACACTCATCATCCTCACGTCACTTTGATAAGTTTGCTTTAGAGGACTTTTGAAAGTTGTCAATTACAGCGCGTCCGTATACAAATGTTCTGCAGGGGGAAATATAGGGGTTGAGGAGATCTAATCAATAGAAACGGACTTCATCTGATTTAATTGGGGAAACAAATCAGCGCATTTGGGTCAGATTCAGCTCGAATGCTGAGAATCAGGTTCATCTGCTGTTTCTTATCAACTTCTGATTCAGCCAAACACTCAATGGACCCAATGTCATTTATAAAGGATAACAGACAGTTTTATAATTAAAAAAAATAACAACCATAACCATTGATTTACAGAATATAAAACTTGGATATGAACTCAAATATAGTTTTATTATTTTAATCAGTTTTTATTACAGACTAATTTGGCTCAAAATGATTCATATTTAGTACATAACGTAGATGAGATTACATATATACATTACTGATATATTGATACCGAAACCCCCCCCGGCATAATTATGAAGTAGCATTCAGTTTACTTTCAGTCAAAATATGCTTTAAAGATGAAGGATTTACACTACTGTTCAAAAGTTTGTCATTATTTTATTAATGTTGAATTAAAGACGTCTCTTATGCTCACCAATGCTGCATTTATTTGATACAAAATATACAGTAAAACAATAATATTGTGAAATATTACAATTTTAAATAACTGTTCTCTATTTTAATATATTTCTGTGATGCAAAGCTGAATTTTCAGCAACATTACTCCAGTCTTCAGTGTCACTTGATCCTTCAGAAATTCTAATATGCTGATTTTAAATGCTGAAGAACAGCATTTATTATAAATAGAAATCTTTTCTAACATGGTAAAAGTCAAGTCAAGTCAAGTCACCTTTATTTATATAGCGCTTTTAACAATACAGATTGTGTCAAAGCAACTGAACAGCATTAATTAGGAAAATAGTGTCAATAATGCAAAATGACAATAGTAAACACAAATTTTTCAGTTAAAGACAGTTCATTAAAGTCTTTTATTATCACTTTGAACAATCTAATGCATCATTGCTAAATAAAAGAATAAATTTCCTTAAAACACAGATGAACCTAATAATAAATTAATCAAATGCAACTGCCAATTAACAATGAAAAAAAAAATGCGTTAAATTAAAATGTAACCAATTATATATAAGTCATGCATAAATAATGTTTCCAAGGTCATAAATTAATTTAGGAATGCAGTTAAACTTTAAATTACACCAGCTGAACTTATTTCATAATGTGGTCTGAAGGGTTAAAAAAAGTCTCCTTGATACAATATACTAAAAAACTGTCTGATTCTATAAAAAAAAAAAAAAAAGAATTGTATTTTACACGTCATTACTCCATAATTATAATCATCAGTCAATCTCAGTGTAATCAGCCGAGTTCTGTCTCAGGTACATTGTTGGTGTGTATTCTGAAGACGTTTCCTCTAGTGAGCTACAAAGGCTTGTAAGTGAGCAATCCTCATTATTTTCGTTTATAAATATAATTTCTCTCACAGCGTAATGACCCATCTGTGCAGTCTAGTGTGCGCGACAGGCCGCAGAGTGAGTTTTACCGGGGCCTGCTCTTCTTTAGATAGAGCGGCGGGCCGTAACTCAGGTCTAAAACAGATTACAGTTGTCCGGAAGGATGGGTGTGGGCAAGATGGATGAAACCGCCCAGCTCTCCGACATATCACTCACTTCTAATGAAGAGTCGGTGGATGGTGGGAGTGACGCAATGCCTGACGGAGGAGTGGAGGTGTAGAGGGAGTGTGCGAGGAGAGATAAGGAGGTAGTGAGGTGCCTGAAAGTCTCTTAGATAAGGCCGAATGAGGGGTGGTGATTGTGATTACCCTGCGGGAACACGCCGGAAATGGATCTCGGAGTGGAGTTTTAATAGGGCCGTCCACACACTTTTTCATGCACCTCTCTTTTTTTCTGTTAAAGCACACCGCGACTTCTCCTCCTCCCCTTCTTTGACCCTTGTGTCTGTGGAGAACGGTGATAAATGGCAGGTTCGGTGGGAAGGAGAGCGAGAGGGGGCGTAATCGCTTCCTCAGCTCGTCCTTGTTTCGTCTAGTTTTCTCTTATCGTTGTCACTGGTAAACAGACGGAGCTTCACGGGGCTGGATTTGTCTTTGTGAAGGCCGCTGTTGACGTGAGCATCTCTCTTCTGCAGACGGCTGGAGACCGATGCAACAGAGCAGAGGCCTAATCTCAGACACCATCTCCCAGAACTCATTCGCTGATAGCGGCCTCGATGAGCAGCTTGAAACAGCAACAAAACCAGCGGGATTACACCCAGAGCACGGTGGAAGAAATAACGGTTCTGTGCAGAACCGAACCCTCTTTTTCTCAAGAACCATTCTGCGGTTCTTTAGTGGCATTCAGAAATGTTCTTCAGTGGCATAGCATTAACAGTATGGAACCCATAATATCCATCTATGGTTCTTTAATCACATCTAATAGAAGCAAAAATGAATGAAATTTAGAAACTACAGAAGAACCCATAATATCCATCTATGGTTCTTTAATATCATCGTATAGAACTGAAAATGGTTCTTTAATGGTGTTATAACTTATATGGAACTTAAATGTTCTATATTACATGATAGGAACAGAAAAGGGTTCTATGACATCACATGGAATTAAATGTTCTTATATGAAATTATGACTTTAAAAAAAACGGGTTTTTATGTGGTTCTTTATGGCATATGAAATTTAAAACCTGAAAAAGCTTCTTTTATAGCATCATATGGAACCCATAATATCCTATGTATATATCTATGGTAATTTCATGGCATTATAGAAGCAAAAATGTTCTACAAGAGTCGTTTTTATGTCATTATACATCATAAGGAACTGAAAAGCATTCTTCATATGGAACCTAAAAAGTTATTTTACTTCCAAGCTGTCACATGGAACCCAACAATTTTTAATGACATCCATAGAAACTGAAAAGGGTTCATCATAAGGAACCTAGTATTTTCTTTTATGGTTCTTCTATGTTGTCATGAGGAATTAAAAAGGGTTTTTTAGGCTGTGTGTCCACCAAAGTGTTTTTAGCCAGCTGAAAAGACCAGTTGCTCTGCTGAAAACACCTAGCTATGAGCGCTTTTTCATAACAATAATGTGGTAGTCCGGCAATTCCATCTGGTAAAGACATGAATACTCGGAGACAAGCAATATTAAAGGCAGGGTAGGTGATTTGGTTCAAAAACATTTTTTGTTATGCTGGTTGAATGTCTCTTCACGTCCTGATAGCAATCACTAAGTGTTCTAAATGTATTTATATCGTCTGTCGAAGGTGTAGGAATATAAAATGTTTGTCTAATCATATCCCACGGTTCGAGGGCTATGATAGGCTGTCCTACCTGCCTGTCAACGTATGTATTTGCATACATCCACGCACCCTGTTCATTCAGACATGATACGTCATCAGCACATTCCATTACGCTACTGCAGACCGAGTGTCAGGGATTCATCACAGTCACTTCAGTCACCATCCAGGATAATTACCCGATCAAAGTCACCTGAGTTCTGATCACCCGCACCTGCTGTCACCAATCAAGCCACACTACAAATACACACACAGCACAGTCACTCACTGAACGACTCCTTGGAAACTGTTCCACGATCTCCAACGTAACCGGCATCCGATCCTCACCATCAGAACTCAGATAAGCACCCTGGAACCATTCACTGTGTTGACACTCACCTGCCTTGAACACATCTATTCCAGTCATCCCCTTACCCAGTCAATAAACCATCCTGATTTGCACTTACCTGTTGTGTCTGGCCTTGCTTTGTGACACCGAGCAAGAATGGAAGGCGTTATTATTGTAATATCATGTGCTTTGTACTGTAATGTTTTCTCACCAGTGAATGAGACATGAGGTAATCTGACAGCATTGCATTCAACCCTCCATCAACGCAGTCTCTCATCGTGTCGCTGGTTAGCCTCTGATCTGCCTGAGGAGGAGGCGTGGCTTTGGAGAGTGATTTGCAGGGAGGGTGGGATCTTATACTTTCAAAGCTAGCTTGCTATTGCTAGCCTCTGTGAAATCACTTACCCTACCTTTAACTACATTGTCGTTCAGTCGTAGTACAAGCAGGGTGTGACGGTTGGTCGATGTGGCACTTCACCACTGTGATTGGTTAACTGACTAAAAACTGACAGTGATGAGCGCTGCGTTTTACCCAAAGTTGAACATTTTTTATGGCATCATATGAAATGTTCTTTTATGGAATGATATGGAAATTAGAAGAATTACAGAAGAAGTTTTAAATGACATCATACAGAAATGTTCTTATACCCAGATAGCACACGTACGTCTGCAAGATGTCTGTTAAAGATCTCTTGATCTGGAAAGCATCTGCTGTCTACAAACATCTGACAGATGTCTTTCAGATGTCAGTTTTACATACATTCTAAATCATAAACATCTTAAAGACATCTAATAGATGTCTATTTGACATCTAAAAGGAAACGTCCTATAGACGTATTGCAGATGAGCAAACTCTCTAAAAAATACGTCTTGCAGACTTAACTTAAATTCACAATAAAATACCGTATTTCATTAACTGATGTAATGCTAATAAACCAACATATTGAAGTACTAATATCTGTTTTGAACCATTGTAATGCACTAACCACCAAAAACAGGTGATGATGAGAAAGTCACATGATGAATCAAAGCTCATTACAAACAGCTTTTCTACGAGCTGAGGAGGGCAATATTTATATATAGAAGGTGCACAGTGTCATTCCCACAAACACTAAACCCCATCATGGTGACACACATGATACTGAAATAATGCAATAAACATTAATTTAACAACATTAGATGTAAGATTAAACCATAATGTACACAACTGATAAGAAAAAACTAAGAAGAAACATGCTATTTCAACAAAAAATACATCAAATATGAAGTGTCATGCAGGGAATTCTGGGAGTGTCAATTTACGGTTTTTCACTGTAAATTATACAATGACTTTTTCTTTTTCACTTCAAAAAACTGTATTTTTGACAGTATTTTACTGTAAAATTACATTAAATATAATTACATTTATTCACCGAAGATAGTATGGAAACTTACTGTTAACCAGTTAACAGGTTTTTACTGTAGCATTTTTAAAGTCTTTTAATGTTAAAATCACAATCATTTTTTACAGTGTATGTGTGCTATCAGGGTATGACATCATAGGAACTGAATGAAAAAGGGTCCTTCAAATGGAATCTAAAATGTTCTTTTATGGCTCTTTTATATATGAGCTCATATAGAATCTAAAATGTTTTTATTTATTTATTTATTTAATTAATTGTTGGTTCTTCTGAGACACCACATGGAAGTTAACGTTCTTCTGTAGCGCCATAGGAACTTAAAACTCTTCTCTTATGGCATTTAAATGTTCTTCTATTGTTCTACTATGGCAATATAAGGCTTTTTCAAGAGTGCAGCTCATAAAGTCCAAACTTACCAGTCCTTCATCCTGCTGTTTCTCTCTTTACCCTTCAGCCGGCAGACCAGGCCTGTGGTTTGAGAAAGCAAATGTTTTGTTAATGATTATGCTGTTGGGTGCTTTGGATAAAGCTTATGTCTGTACATTTTGAATAGAACATATTAATGAACAAACCTTGATGACCCCGCGTGAAATTAACTGATGGAAGAGGCTTTCTGTGCATAATAGAGAATTTGTACTACTATCTAAACACCATATTAAGGCATTAACGTGCCTTTCACTCAGGTGTAATGGAAGAGGATACAAATGGAAGGGGGAGAAAAACAAGAGGCAATGATGAATCGCTGAGGAGAAAAAGACAAATAGAATTAGAGGCCATTAAGGGACAACAGATAGTTATCACATCTTTTTTTTTTTTAGTGAGTGACGTGACATGTGGCCAAGTATGATGACCCATACTTGGAATTAGTGCTCTGCATTTAACCCATCCAAAGTGCACACACACAGCAGTGAACACACACACAGTGAACACACACCCGGAGCAGTGGGCAGCCATTTTTGCTGCGGCGCCCGGGGAGCAGTTGGGGGTTCGGTGCCTTGCTCAAGGGCACCTCAGTCATGGTATTGAAGGTGGGAGAGAGCGCTGTACATTCACTCCCCCCACCTACAATCCCTGCCGGTACGAGACTCGAACCCGCAACCTTTGGGTTACGAGTCCGACTCTCTAACCATTAGGCCACGACTTCCCAATCTTAGCCATCACCGTTAATCATGACTGATTTATCCACAGAAAAAGCAACCAAAGAGAGAGAAGGTGCACTCCTGGAGCATTTATATATTTATTATTAGTCTGAAACGTCTCAGGTAACACCGATCATCCGGCTACTGAAGGACGTTTCATAAATAGCAGCATTCTGGCAGTTTATCACACTGAAGCGTGATATTACGGGTCGTGTCTCCGCGCTCAGGTTTGCAGTCACGTTCCTCTGCCGAGATCTTCATTTGTCCTTTATAAAAATACCCGGGTTGATTGACAGCCTCTGAAAATGAGGTCGTGTATCATTCTTACATCACATCGCATCATTGCCGACATCACAAGCTCTCCCGAGTGTGAAACATTAACCGTCCGTTAGAAGACACCTGGCTGAAGTCGACTCCAGTCAAAGAGGACGGAGGACAAACGCATGTCAAACGCAGACAGTTTAACCTTCATAACCTTTATTTGACCAAGGTGAGATCCAGAAACAAGTCTCTTTTACAGGAGGTCATTATTGTGAAACCATAATATGCAGAGACAGTGTAAATAATAGTTGACAAAATAAGAAAATATACACACTCTACATATGAAACAGATCTTTTCCAAGAACATCATAAACCTTCAGTTCAAATATAATTACATATAACTATGAATAATAAAAACTAAATTGTTTATTATTAAATAATACAAATACATGTTATTTATTATTTTATTATTCTATAAATAATACTTTATTATTTGTAAGGCTATAAAGTGGACATACATTGAAATATTTAACAGAAATATAAAAAAAATAAAATTGTGCTATTCCAAACAAAAGAAATATTTCTAAATATTTTTTATTTTT
>NW_015547647.1:289007-291844 GCF_001515605.1 Sinocyclocheilus anshuiensis
AATAAATACATTTATAAATAATTAATAATTAACAAAATATGTATTTTATTATTTTATATTCTATAAATAAAAAAATAATATTTTATTATTAAATAAACAAAAATATATGAAAATAAATGATAATATTTATTATTTTATTATTCTATAAATATTATTTTATTATTCTATTTACTTTAGTATTCTGTTTTATAATTTATAAGACTATAAACTGGCCATGTTTTTCACTATTTAACATTGAAATATTTTGGTAAACTGAACTGTAATACTATGTTTTGAATAATGCAAATTTAATTATTCATTTGTAAATAAATTCATAAATTCATTTATAAATAATAAATAAAAATATTTAATATTTTATTATTCAAAGGCTTTAGAGTGGACATATATTTCTTAATAATACTATCTGAACTATAATAGTGTCCTTTTTTTTTTGTTCAACTTTTAGGACTACACTAGCTTATAAATTATGCTTCAAAATTACCACACATGGACTAAAAGCCATAAACGTTTTATTTTAATTCACATTACATCCAGTCTAAACTGGTCTCTGGGCTGAAAAGCTGAGTATATGCACCTCAGATGGAAGTCTTTTAATCATCTCATAAAAATCAAACTCTCTTATCCAGTAATGACATAATGCAATTACAGTATGTGCCTGTTAATTAAAATGACATTTTACACAGTGAACT
This sequence comes from Sinocyclocheilus anshuiensis, assembly GCF_001515605.1. Lineage (NCBI taxonomy): Eukaryota > Metazoa > Chordata > Actinopteri > Cypriniformes > Cyprinidae > Sinocyclocheilus > Sinocyclocheilus anshuiensis. Next base: position 289,697 of record NW_015547647.1, read on the forward strand.
TCCTTATTAGCACACTACACTTATAACTGATAGTGCATTCAGGAGAAAGTGCGTCATACAGTGAGACGAGCTCTGGAGAGAATATCAAGTGCTCTATAGAGAGAAGATGAAGCACACAGCTGAGGGACAAACAACGGAAATGAAATGTTTCTGAAGTCGTTACTGAAGCACAGCAGTGTTTGGAGGGAAAACAAGACATCTGTTAAATATCGTGCCTTTTGTCTGATGTATTTCCCAACACAGACACTTCAAACCTTTAAGATGGACTATAAAGCACAAGAACACATGGTCATCTAGTGCATGGTTTAACTTTATAGTGCTGATACCAGAGTGATAAAGTATTATGTGTTCCTGGATCAATATCATCTAAATGGACAAAATTCCAATGAAGAGAAATCCCTAACCGTAAAAGCGATAGTTCACCCAAAACTGAAAATTATGCCATTATTTACTCACCCTCACGTCATTCAAAACCTGTATGACTTTCTTCTGTGGACAACAAAAGATACATTTGGTGAAAAAGAACAACAGCACATCAATAAGTCAATGCACTTGAATGAACCTTCTATTTACAGTGCGACGAATAAAATGGATGTTATTTCAGCGGTGTTTTTAACTTGTTATGGACTCATTATTTGTTTGGACTCATTAAAAATGTGTCATTTTCACACCAAAAAAAATCCAAATAAAATGATCGTGTTTAGATTTGAAATAATAACTGGACACCAGCATTATTTTACTTTTATTTATATTATTATTATTTATTCATATTTATTAACTTTTTTATATTTGTTATGGGCTTTTATTATTTTCATTAGTTTTTGTTTTCTTTTTTAGTTTTTTTAAATTATATAAATAGTAATTTAAATATTACTATTTAGATTTTTACATCAGTTTTGTTTTAGTTCAGTATTAGTTTTTATTTATTTTCATTTAGTATTTTAGTGCTTCAACATAAAATTATTTCAGTTAGTTGCCAAGGCAGTATTTCTAATTTAATTAGTTAAAGTTTTTTATCTAATGCTTATATATAAATATATATAATTTTTTATTTTCAATTAACAAAATGTTAGTTTTAGTTAACAATAGCAACCCTGATGGACACACTACAGTTTAAAACATCATAACAACATACAGCAGACTGTTTCCCAAGCCATTTTTTAAAATAGTAAGCAGTATGTGCATTAGTGAAATGAGAAAAAACAACATGATTCAGCTCAGATTTAACGATTTGATGAATTAAAAAACATAAGAGGGACATAGAAGCAGAGGTCATATAGATGTCCATTGTATTCTACAGGTATAGGATAATAAAGTCCAGCTTTCAGTTTATCATAAGTACATCTTTTCATGAAAAAAAGTCATTTTAAATCATTGAAATTAATAATTTATTTTTATTTAATGATTGCTTTTGATACAAACCAAGGATTGACAGTAAATAGCTAACATAAGGACATGTGGTCTGGTTCATAACAAACGGTTTAATGCATCATAGAGCATTATACAAGCAGGTACTTTCATGCATCCGTTTCATTTGCCTTTCTTTACATCTTTGCCTTTCTTCTTCTGTTGTTCCTGGAAGAAGTCATTGCACGCAACAGTCAGCGCCGCCACCAGCACCACAAACTCGTTAAAGTCAACCTCGTTATCTTTGTTGGAGTCCAGATCGTTCATGATCTTTTCCACCAGCATAGGGTCTTTTTGAGACTAAACAAAGACAAAACAAACACAACAACTCAGCACAGCATGAAACATATGTATGCTATATTGTGCATTTACACACGAATGGTTCTGGTACTGAATGCTGATTGGTCAAAATCTCTAGAAATAGGATATATACTGTATTTTATATTTTAATATAAAAGAAATATATTTAAGATTTAAGAATTGCATTATGTACTTTTTTATTTTATAATTGTACTAATTTTATTATTAATACAATTATAATTAAATTATATATTTACAATTAAAATACAATTAAATATATATATACATTTGGCCCCATTCTATTTAAATTTTTTTTTGTTGGCATTTAATTTTCTTTCATTTAAATAAAAGTATAGAGTATAAAGTCATTACAACAAAAATTAACAAAATGTTCTAGTGTGTGTGTGTGTGTGTGTGTGTGTGTGTGTATATACTGTATAT
>NW_015547647.1:291975-293525 GCF_001515605.1 Sinocyclocheilus anshuiensis
ACTCACTTTTGTGGCCAGCGGTTTAGACATTAATGGCTGTGTGTTGAGTTATTTTGAGGGGACAGCAAATTTACAGTTATACAAGCTGTACACTCACTACTTTACATTGTAGCAAAGTGTCATTTCTTCAGTGTTGTCACATGAAAAGATATAATAAAATATTTACAAAAATGTGAGGGGTGTACTCACTTCTGTGAGATACTGTATATATATTATAAAAAAATATATATATATTTATAAACGTTCATACAATATATTCCTTTTTTGGATTTTAAAAATTATTTTTTATGAATCTATAAAATAAATTGTACACATTGTTGTATAAATATTTAGTTTAGTTATGCTAAAAAAAAATGTTTCATTGATCTTAATATTAATTTATATACTATTTTTTAATTATATTTATTAAAAATAATATTTGATTAAAAAGGAATAGATTTTGTTTTAATAAAATATGTATAATTTTTTAAAAATATTTGTATATAATATTTTGTTTTGTAGGACTCTTTCATTAAAGTTTCTCCAGTCTGAATTAAGATTTGTTGTATTCAGCCTTTACAATACAGGCCAATAACAATCACACTCTGATAAAAGCTCTGTGGAACATGTTCAAATACAGTATACTGCTTTCTTATAGAAATTGCTTAATGTTGAGTATATGTTTGTTTTTATATGAGCACTAACTCAATGTAATTGATCCTGTTGTAATGGCCTGTTTCCAGCCCATCCATCAGATCCATCTCATGGATATCCATCCATCTACCCTGACATTCATTCCACGTGAGCACGATTGGGCAAAACCCAGTGGCCGTGCGTCCCAGCGGTGATGCTGGTAACTGATGAACCGTGACTTTAAAACCCTCAGAGTCCATCGGCCTGTGGCTACACTGAATGATTGACTATCTGTGTGTGTGTGGTTAACACATGAAGCCACCAGACATAGTTTAACATCTCACTCATTACTCTTTCTGCCTCCTAACGTTACAGTACACACTCCCAGGAGAGTGTGTGTGAGTGTGTTGTGGCGAGGGAGAGGTGAGAGTCTATATCGGGCTGTGTTCCAACCAGTAACTGATGATGCGTAAGCAACAGCCTCCTTCAGATGATGCGTACGCAGCTGAGACCCACATCTCATGAAAAACACTCATATTTCATCCCAAAAATTAAATGACGAAAATGAGAAATTATGTTACGTAACGGGAAAAAAACATTACAATTTTGTTGCATTGAGACGTTATTTGCATGACAATTAAGCACATTCGTCCTCATAATGCTAATGCAATCAAAACATTCTACTTTTCAGTTTTCTTTTTTTTTTCCAGTTGCATTTAACTGTATTATTAGTATAAATTAGCATAATATTTTATTTAAAACAGTATGAACACATTACAACAAAAACTAACCTGTTATACTAATGTTCTATTCAAACAAAATACACACGCATATATATGTACGTATATATATATATATATATATATATAAATAAATATATGTGTCACGAATCCGGTCCGTGGTCTTCCGTCTGCTCGCCACCAGAGGTCGCCTTCTGA
>NW_015547647.1:293771-301724 GCF_001515605.1 Sinocyclocheilus anshuiensis
GACTCTGTTTGCCCCTGCCTGGACTATTGCGGCGTACCTGGATTATCTCTCTTTGCCTTGCCCTGTTGGATATTGTTCTGATCACGTCTGTCCTTGGAATACTCTTGTGTCTTGCCCGTGCCATACCTGTTTGCTGGTGTTTCGACCCTGCCTGTGTTATTGACCACGTCTCTGTCTAATAAAGCTTGCAAATGGATCTGCACGTCTCTCGTCTCGTTCGCCCGGTTACAATATGTTGTAAAATATCTATTTATCATCTATATTAAATATATACATTAATATTGTATATTAATAACATGTTTATTATCTGTATTTATTTATTTATTTATTGCATTAAACTAATGAGAATGTGAATTTTTACATTACAATAATGAATATACAATGCTAAATTCCTAATGGTCCTTAAAATAGGCTTTTTCTGCAGGATTATTTTTATACTAAAAATAGTATACATTTAAAATAATAATAATAATAATACAATTATAATTTATATACATTTTGGTGTGAAATATGATCTGGGTGTGTTCTTTACAGGTTTATGAGATTCAGTCAAAGAGGGAGGAGAGGCAACTTATTTTCCTCTTGATATAGACTCACACACACACACGCACATATACACACATAGCTCAAAACCCCAAAGATCTGTATGGATTTTTCAGAGAGACACACCAGGCCGCTGTGTGACCCAATCACTGTTTTCCTCAACTTTTGTCTCATTGAGATTCAGATAAAGTTTCCTGATCATGAATGGGGTTATTTTTATTGAACGATATTGTATCTGATGGGAAAGAAATAATTCATTTAATGCATTTCCTCAGATTTTCAGCCAACTCACCAAGTGGCCTGTCCCAGTGTGAGAGCTGGAATTACACGCCTGTGTACACAGGAAATGAATTAAACGCAAACAAAGTAAACAATGAAAAGTTCATTGCGAAATTAACAAAATAATTATCACTAATCAACACGCCGGAGCCAAAAACTCACTCACACACGCACATATTAATGCATGCAGTAAGAGCAGGGTATGTGCTGGATGTCAAGATGAGATCTTCAATTTTAATAGATGGCATTAAAGCATTATGTACAGTTGATTAAGCAGTCAGTGAGGTGATGTTATGAGCTGTTTTCTTGAAGGAAAGAGAGCGCTTTGAACTCCAGGCCAAGAGATTTCCCTCTCGCTCTCTGTGTGTGTTCATATAACAGCTCTCATGTGATATGAGCTCAGAAGATTATTTAATACACATGATTTAAATTCACTTCCTGATGAGGAAACCAAAATAGACATCAATTTCCATAAATGCTTGCAAAAAAAAGGTTGCAAATGCATTCAAAAATATCCATAATACACTTGATTTACACGCTGCCAAAAACTAAAATAAATCTTGATCGTGACAAATGCAATGTGAATTTTTTTGTCAGGTAACTTCTTGCTGTAACTTTAATAAGCTTGTTTTATTCATTTAAAAAAATGCACAAATTATATTTAAAAGTCAGCTCAGATATTATATTTCCTTATGGTAAAAACCTACACATTTTCACTCTTAAAAGCATGCTTTTGAATTTTTTTATTTGAGCGATGCTAATATATATATATAGTATACATTATTTTTATTAAGAAATATACAAATATTTATATATTGTATAAAATAATTAGTAATAATAACAGTCATAATAATAATAATAATAATAATGATGATTATTACATTGTAGAAATTCTATTTATCAATAAATTAATAAAAAAACAAAATGCATATATTTGATTCAATTTTATTGTACATTCTTATAAATGTACATACATATAAATGTTGTTGTATGTCTCTTTTGCTTATATTTTTCCAGTCTGGATTAAGATTAGTTGTATTCATCTTACAATGCAGACCCATAACAAGCTTTGAAATTTGTTGTGAAATGTCTGATCGCTAACCGTGAGGAAGTCGGTGAGTTCACTGTTAAGAAGTTCCTTCAGTTCTCTTTTACTGAGTTTGTATTTGTCTCCCTCGCTCCCTGAGTAGTTGTGAAAGACCGTGATGAGTGCATCCATGGCTCCCTCCAGTTTACTGGGCATTACTGCTGCAGAGCACCTGTGGAGCAGGTATGACACATCCAGTTCAGACTGACCCGCTGCTGGGCAAACATAACTATTTTATGACTATATTTATTAACAAACATTTCAAAAGTATCAGAGTATTTTTCTGGACATAGCAGCATGTCAATACTAGGGCACATTAATATAAAAAACATTCAGTACCACAATGGTACTCACACAGCCAAATGACAATTTTTTGCAATTAAAAGAGATTAAAATAATTAAGTAAATAAGTCAGTTCCAATAAGTTATCAGCCTTCTTTCAAATATGAACTGAGTTCTAAAGTTTGTTGGCAAAGAGAAAAAAGTGTCTTACCTTGTTGAAAGCCGAGAAGTGAAATTCTGTGTTCGTGAACAAACTGTATTCAAGAGTGGGTGAAGTTGTTTTTGAGGTAACCTGTGCAGGAAAGACCCTCCTCTGTTGTTGTGACGATGTATGATAGCTCAGGTGATGCACCATAGTAACCCTTCCACACACCTGCACTGAAAACACACTCCAAATAAAAGAGCAAAGGCCTCCTGAGAGCCCTCCATACACACACACACACACACACACACACACACACACACACACAAAAATTAACATTAGCTTTTCAAATTTTTTTGTATTCAATCTATTTGTTTTCTTTTTATTTATTATACAATTAACAAAAGCAAAAAGGCCTCTAACACTAGCTTGTTGAAAGCCGAGAAGTGAAATTCTGTGTTCGTGAACAAACTGTATTCAAGAGTGGGTGAAGTTGTTTTTGAGGTAACCTGTGCAGGAAAGACCCTCCTCTGTTGTTGTGACGATGTATGATAGCTCAGGTGATGCACCATAGTAACCCTTCCACACACCTGCACTGAAAACACACTCCAAATAAAAGAGCAAAGGCCTCCTGAGAGCCCTCCATACACACACACACACACACACACACACACACACACACACACACAAACTAACTTCACTTTTATGAGCAATTTTTGCTCAATGTTTTCTAATCTATGGTGCTTTTGTGATTTTAGGTGGATGTATGAAGTCAGTTGTCAAAGGTGTCCTACAACAGTTCATCATATTAACTATAAACATGATCCATTAAAGCACTGCAAACACAGTTTCCAAATATTTTTCTTCATTCATCATTTAAAATCTAACATTAGCTTTTTTTTGCGATAGATTTCATTTGAAACTTGTGCTTGTGCCATTTTCCTTTAAAATAAATGACCATAATCATTTAATGCAATGACATTTATACACAATCGTTGAGAAGTTTGGGGTCTTTTTTAAAGAAATTAATACTTCATTAAGCAAGAATGCATTAAATTGATAAAAAATGACAGTGAGGACACTTATAGTGTTTCAAAAGATTTGCATTTCAAATAAATGCTGTTCTTTTGAACTTTCTATTCATCAAAGAATCCTGCAAAAAAAATTCACCATTTCCACAAAAAAAAAAAAAAAAGAATCAGCACAACTGTTTTCAACATGGATAATAATCAGAAATGTTTCTTGAGCAGCAAATCAGCATATTAGTATGATTTCTGAAGGATCGTGTGACTGAAGACTGGAGTAATGATGCTGAAAATTCAACTTTGCATGACAGAAATAAATTCCATTTTAAAATATATTACAATAGAAGATAGTATTTTAAATAGTAATAAATAACAATTTTCTGTTTTTAAACAGTATTTCTGATCAAATAAATGCTGCATTGGTGATCAAATGAAACCATTAAAAGATGTTACTGACCGCAAACTTTTACTAGGCTGATTAACTAGCTTACCCAGCAAGATGTTCTTGGTCAACCTGCATCACCAGAAAGATTATGCTGGTTGACCAGCACCAAACCAGCCATAGCAAGCATAAACCAGGAAATTCATGCTTTCAAGAGTGAACTAAAGTAGAACAGAAGCTAGAAAAATGCAAAGCATTAAACGAGAAAGGAACAAGACGATGTGATTTTAAACATTATTTCTTTATGGGAAATGCCTTTGTGATTATGTTGATGGAGATGGCATGACATTTTGGTACCTAAATGTCAGAGGCCCCCAGGCATCTCTGGGACCCCTCTGTACACTGCCTGCCCCATGTCAAAAGGGCCCACCCCTGTGTGTCAATACGGCTGGAGTCATGGAATCTGACATCTCACATGATTTGAGTTGATTCATGTCTGCAGCACGAATGGTACAGGTTTAATTAAATATGATTAGGCGGAAGCTTTCCTTATCAAGTCCCTCTAAAAGCATTTCATCAGCATCTCTGTCATAGACGCATACAAAAGAGCTCTAATTCTGGTCATTAAGTCATTGCAACTGATCCAATAACAAGACCTATTACTTCTGCCTGGGGAATGAGAGAGTGAGCGACAGAGAAGATTCTGTACTTGGCTTATCACTTGGTTACCATATTATAAGCACGCTCCTAGTCCTCAGTTATGTCGTCTGAGCTTTAAAAGTGTATTTTTGTGACTTTGCAGCCCCCTACACCTACAGTTAACTGTTGTAAATATATCACTGTCATAATTACCCTTACCAAAAAGTAGTATACTTCAAGTTTATTTTAGTAAGTATACTTAAGTAAAGGCGGAAAGCTGTTCACGTGCATTTGTTGCGGCCGTAAAGCAATCCGCACTTTTCGCGAATTTCGTACCCGCTCAACATTCCCTCAAAACAAATGTTTGGGGAGAGCGCGGGAAAGAAATTGAGGCCATTCTCCATATTAGAAGTCAGTGTACTACCAGGATGATTTGAAAACTGACCTTTCAAGATAAACTAGTTGTCAATGTTTTTTATCGTTCATAAGCCAGAAAAATCATTCGGAAAGTGATTCTAACTATATAGTTCCTCTGTGGCATTATAGTTATAATTGTGATGTGGACATTCCTATTCTCATGGAATTAACGATTATTAAAAATGTATAGTTATCTCCCTGGTCGCACACATCACGGAGATGTCTATTTGACATCTGCAAGACATATTAGAGTGTTTCTGCAATACGTCTATAGGACGTTTCCTATCAGACGTCAAATAGACGTTTAGAAAATGTCTTTAAGATGTTTATGGTTTAGAATGTATGTAAAACGGACATCTCAAAGACGTCTATCAGATGTTTGTGCACAGCAGATGCTTTCCAGATGAAGCGATCTTTAACAGACATCTTGCAGACGTAGGTGTGCTATCTGGCCAGTTATCAGTGCATAAAGGCTTATAGTTGTTTACAGTAGCATATACACATTGTCTGTACATCTACACAGACAATCTATTTTTCCAGGTAAGAGTATTTTGCTCCCATAACTAACCCATAATGCTAATTTAAATAACCTAATTCCCACAAAAGTAATCTGCACAGGTAAATAAATATTGTGATGGGTCTGTTGTAGTGTAAATTCCTGAACAGCAAATGTGAAATGTCTGCATCATACTGCATGTTAATAGCTGGATGCTAGAATTTATTAACAACTCACTGATGATGATGATGATGATGATGATGAGCAACTTAAACAGCTACAGGACCGGACAGCTAATCCTGGTGCTCCTTAAAGCTCTTTCCAGCAATTCAACTGGGCTAAAACCTCCGTCAAGCTGTAGTGGCTTTGACTGAGCATCTGTGATGAGAAACAATGCCAGTTCAAGTCTCATCAGAACACAAAAATGCTGTAAACACTCTGAAACTTCACTTTTTATGTTAAAGGAAAAGTTCACCCAAAAAAGAAATTTGCTGAAGAATTTATTCACCTTCAGGCTAACCAAGATGTAGAGTTTGTTTCTTCATCAGAAAAGATTTGCTCTTTTGCTCACCACTGGATCCTCTGCAGTGAATGGGTGCTGTCAGAATGAGAGAACAAACAGCTGATAAACACATCACAATAATCCACAAGTAATCCACACCACTCCAGTCCATCAGTTAATATCTTGTGAAGTGAAAAGCTGCGTGTTTGTAAGAAACAAATCCAACATTTTTTTACTTTAAACTGTTGCTTCCAGCTAAAATACGAGTGCTCTATCCATAAAATTGATTTCTCCAGTGAAAAAGTGGTCTGGTCTGAATCAGATGTGAAATATACACAGATCAAGCACCGTTTACAAGTGAAAACAGTCCAACAGTTCTAAATGAATAATTCTAAATGGCTTTTGAAATGAGAGGACAACAGTGGATGGACTATGGGGGAACATTATTATGGATTATGGAATTGTATTTTGGCCAGAAGCAACAGTTTAAAGTTAAAACGCCTTGATGGATTTCTTACAAACGCAGCTTTTCGCTTCACAAGACGTTAAATGATGGACTGGAGTGGTGTGGATTACTTGTGGATTATTGTGATGTCTTTATCAGATGTTTGGACTCTCATTCTGACGGCACCCATTCACTGCAAAGCATCCAATGGTGAGCAAGTGATGTAATGCTCAATTTGATCTGAATCGGTTCCAATAAAGAAACAAACTCATCAACATCTTGGATGGCCTGAGGGTGAATACATTTTAATTTTTGTGTGAACTATTCCTTTAATGCAAAAACGTGTATACATTGTTATGCAATATAAATGAACAGCTGATTTGAAAATTAAATGTACTCATTTCAAACCTGCATGCATTTTATTTGATAAAACTATAAAGAATATATTTTTATACTTTATATGTTCTTGCTGGAATACAGTGTCAATGCAAATGAATCACGATCATTTATATGCACTGATATGAATAGCTTACATATCAGTTAATAGCTTAAAAAATGACACGCTTCACCTTAAGCATTAAAGCACTGCATCTCATGTCAATCAGCCTGTAAGTGACTCATAAATTATTCATATTTTTATTCAGTATTTGTATCCAGACTTTCACACAGATTTCTGTGATTTATTAATGCATCCTGTACTAACAGTTAGTTTACAGATATATACACTGAAAACAAATCATATAAATCAAAAAATGCTGTTGTCCCTATCATGGTGGAAGATTTATTTATTTTTTTGCGTGAGAAGTGGATCATTCATGACTCCATAGAGAGCAGCTCAGTGGCCGGCTGCCCTGTCCTGCTCTCAGCTTCTTTCTGTTCGAACAAACCAACTTTATTCTGTAGAGAGATTTATGCATGACCACAGTGACACCCAACTGCAACTTCCTGGTCTGAAAAATGTCAAAATATAAAAAAGGGCTTTTCATCTCTGTGAAGGCCTGACAGAAAAGCTATGATTAATGAGAGACAGAAAGAGAAAAAGCGAGAGCTGCACAGCCCTACTCATCCTTATACAGAGATGGGTTGTTTATGATGCATTTTCTACTCAAGTCTAGCCAGACAAACATATGAATATTAATGGAAATGTTGTGCAATGTCAGTTTATGTAAATGTCATGCTAATTAATTTATATTAATAGAAAGTTTTGGAAGGTGCAACAGGAATTGAGATGTTGTGGAGCAAATCCTTAAATGCTGTAACTTTGAGGTCAGTTGCTCTATACGTTTCAACATCCACCTGTTAAACAAATACAACATATCCTTCTGAGACCCTGTGACCTCATATGAGGACATTATATTTTGGTGTATTTCTCTGAGACTATACATGCCACAGTTGTAAGTCTGGATGTCCTGTACAGAGCACATTCAGGGCTTTTCAGAGATACCAAATGATTGGATGTTTCACCATGACCACCCCCTCTCCTTGGTCTTCAAAGATGTCTGAAATTAATTTAGTGACACTCTTATGGAAATATGATAATATTTTGTAATTATCATTTAAATCTGACTAATTTTTAAACTGTCTGTCATAAATCAACATCTCAGGAAAATGTTATGGGGTTTCAAATCAAAATATGACTTTCTGTTACGAAACAGGATGTTGATTTCATACATGTCCTCATATGAGGACACCGGGACTAAAAGCATGTTTATTA
>NW_015547647.1:301783-308925 GCF_001515605.1 Sinocyclocheilus anshuiensis
TTCTATGAAATATTATATATTATTATGAAACTCTTGTCAAATATTACTCCCATTATTACACTTGTTTTTCCATTACATGTTGCCCCAAAAACACATTAATATGCAAATTAGATGTAGTTTATAGATACATTGTATATAACGAGAAAACCCGTTTATGGCCATTTTACACACATTTTGCAGAAAGAAAAATGGTATATCAAATCATTCTGTTATAACATAGTTGAGAATCATCTTTATACAAAGTTTGGTAAAAAAAAAAAAATCCTGAAAACTAAAAATGTATTGGTGATTTTTAAAAAAAATCAATTGTTTTTGCCTGTGCATGTTCATTCATGTCTTTTTATTTATTTTTTTAAGAAATTGAGTCCCGATGTCCTCTACCAAGGACGTAGCATAACTTATGAATGAAATATTTTTTTTTTTTTTTTTTTTTAATGCTCTAAACAATGTAAAGACATGAAAAAACTATTTTTTTCCTAAAAATCTTTTCTCGGGTCTTAAGAGGTTAAAAAGGAACAGTTCACCTAAAACTTCGTCGTTTTCTCACCCTCATGTCATTCCAAACCTGTATGACTTTATCTGTGGAGCACAAATGGAGAAATACACAAGAATTGTAGTCGTTCTTTTCTAAAAAAGGGCAATATAAAAAAGTGAATATAACAATGTCTGATTTGTGAACATTATTCTTTGAGTCAGATTTTTTCTCCATGACTCATTTGATCCAGTTCACAATACTGTTCTAAGATATTTGTTCACATATCGTTACTTCTGTCATGAATGCACCAATGAGATCTAGGATGGTTTTCAGTAAATAACAACGGAGTTTTTTATGTTTCTCACACAAAGCTATCATATGTCTTCAGAAGATGTGAAACATGATGCTTAAAAACTCCAGTCTCAATTCATTGCAAATGCATAAAAAAGAACAAACCCTACATTGATAGGGACATCGCCTATTAAAGAATTCACTTTTTGCTTTTCAAGGAAGAAGAATGTCATATAGGTTTGGAACAACATAATAATGACCATTTTCATTTTAAAGTGAGCTATAAGTGAGCAAAAGTACATCTCAAGATCCAATTCCAAAACAATTAATGATTCAAGTCATTTTTTACAGTGTTATTTTAGTATTATAGTATTTATTCATATTTCAAATTAGCTTTTATTTTTAGATTTTCAGTTTTCATTTTAGTAAAATTTTTAGTAATTGTATATTTTTGTCATTTTGATTATTTTAAATATTTATATATATCTTTAATGTATTTTTCTTTCTTAGTAATTTTAGTATATTATAAAATATTTATTTTATAAGTTCATCGTTTTTATTTTTCAAGTTTTTATCTAATATTTGTTTTCATTTCTTTCAGCTTTATTTTAGTTAATCATTTAAGTTAAGAATAATAACATTCTTTTACAAACATTCTAAGGACCCAAATGCTGTGCAAAAGATGTTTAGCAAAGTGACTCACTGCTAAATGCATAAAACCTGAAAAAAACTTTTTTGAAATTGACAATCAGTGGGTGTGCTCATTCTAACGCACGATATATGTCTCCTGATTGTGATTCTTGCATAAATACATTCACAGCACCTCATTCAGCAGAACTAATAATGACATTTAAATTGGAATTACAAATTTTTGCACATTGTTTGAGACAGAACTGCAATGCATCAATGAATCAATCTCCGTCGCTGCATGGTTAATATATGCAGTGCAGATGATTCAAATCAAACAAATAGACATTTCACAGATCAATGAGATGTCTCTGCTTCTTTCTGTCCATTTCTAGGTCAGAAATGAGTGGTGCAGGAATGTTTCAGCTGGTCAAATGTTGGATCACCCTCGAACTACCAATGAAAAGATCGTTCACACACACCATACCAAGAGAAGAGGAGCATTGGGGGGGGTGGGGTGGTAAGAGAGAGAGAGAGAGAGAGAGAGAGAGAGAAAAACGCTACAGATGCAGGAGGTGGTGCTTGGACACATTTTAGAGGCGTAAAGGCCTGCCTCATTTGGCGCAGATCAGATCATTTACAAAAAGCCACATCCAGCACTCAAAGCAAGAGAAAGTCGCCGCCGGCCGCTGCCAGCATCCTCACCCCGCTGCAGGAGTAACTGCATTCTGGCTGTTGCATCAACAATACGTAGCTGGACATGAATCCCGGCAGTCTGCGTGGCATGCTGGATGTCAGCAACGCAACCTGGGCTCTGTCGGAGCGCTCTGTGCTGCAGCCCATGTGGGATTACCTTCAGCAGAACCACGAGAGCACCTTGCGCTCACCGCTGTTTCCCGTCATCCTCTCGGTGTCCATGTACCTGGTGCTGGTGTTCTTCTACACCGTGCTGGACCTGCTCGCGCCCACCTGGCCATCCATCCGACGCTACCAGATCCACCAGGACCGCACCGTCACCTGGTCCAACATCGGCTCCACTTTGGCACTCACCACATACAACCATCTGCTCTACATCTTCCCCGCCGCCATAGCCCAGTGGCTCTGGCGGCCGCCTGTGCCGCTGCCCCGTGAGGCGCCCACGCTTACCGCCTTCCTGCTGGGAATCGTGGGCTGCACAGTGGTGTTCGACTTCCAGTACTACTTGTGGCACCTGCTGCATCACCGCGTCGGCTGGCTCTACCGCACCTTCCACGCGCTCCACCACCAGTATCGCCAAACCTTCAGCCTGGTTACGCAATACCTGTCTGCTTGGGAGCTCTTCAGTGTGGGCTTCTGGACCACCGTGGATCCTTTGCTCCTCCAGTGCCACTGTCTCACCGCCTGGGCATTCATGCTGTTCAACATCTGGGTTTCTACTGAGGACCACTGCGGCTACGACTTCCCTTGGGCGATGCATCATCTGGTTCCCTTCGGCCTTTGGGGTGGAGCGTTGCGGCATGACGCTCACCATCAGCAGCCAGGCACCAACTTTGCACCTTTCTTCGCTCACTGGGACTGGCTAGGGGGAACCGCGACCATGCCGGCTCCTGTGAAGACAAAAACGCGGAAAGAAAGGGACGAAAAGGAAGCCTGAGGCTCTGCTTTCCCTTTCACACTCTCGCACTCATCTCTCTCTCTTTTCGCTCCATCTGTCCTGCCCTGTCTCGCACGTTCCTCGTCGCTATTCATCTTCTCCCTGAACTGCAGATCAAGTGTCTTACTAACAAACCAGTAGAGAAGCAAGCAGCACATTCCCAACGAAAGCATCCTGGTCCTTGAATGTATAAAGTGTCTTTTCTTGCAAATCTATCTATTTTTCTAAATAATCAAAAAAAAGCTCTTTAGCATTTAATGGCCAATTTGTGGAGTTTTGTGGCATATCTCAGGTTTGTAGTTTTGGCCTAATGTCTTTCAAAAAGAGTACACGTGTTCAAAATGGCTTGTATTCCAATGCTTGTTATTGTATTTTGACACTTTTCACTAAACTTGGGTCAATAAAATACTGTGTTGTTCATTAAGTTTACTTTCAGCTCTGTTGATATGCATTTGAGGATGCTTTGCAACCTTTGGAAAAAAAGGCACTGACTGTTATAATCGTTAGAGAAGAGGAGCGTATGAAGTAACTGTGTGGCATGTTGGCTAACACAATTGGCTCACTGTGATTGCTAGAAAGATCTAACTTACATCATCACTGCTGCTGTTTGTGTTTGCTAATATACATTCAAAATGTTCAAAATACAGACTACATGAGTTATTTTGAGCATGATAATTGGGTTGACATAGTCAAGGTAAAGTTTATAGGCACAGATCACCCAAAAATGAGTTTTTGTCATAATTTGCTCAGCACTCATGTCATTCCAACTCCATATGATTGTCTTTATTGTGTTCATGAAACACAAATGAGTTGTTCACCTGAATGTCTGAGCTGCTTTTCCAGCAAAAGTGGATGGAGATTCAGCTATAAAAACAAGACAAAAAGCACTACATCCCAAGTTTTCTGAAGCCATACGATATATGTGTGTGAAAAACAGACCAAAATTTAAGCCACCAGAGCTTTGAAATCATATTCACAATTGTGATGATGCGTCATGCCTGGTTGTACATCATTGAGGCTTAATGCTATTGGTTTTCGAAAGTCACATGGCCGATCAAGTAAAAAAAAAAAAAGTAGTTAATGCAAAAATTTAAATCATGTCATAATTTACTCACTGTTATTCCAACTCTTTGTTCAATGAAACAAAAAAATCAGATGTTTGAGCTGCTCGTCCAGTGAAAATAGATGGTGTTTTATACTGCCAAGGTGTACAAAAAAGACAAAAAGCTCCAAAAAATGTGAGTTGTGCACTATATCAAAGTCTTCTGAAGCCATGGGATAGATTTGTGTGAGAAACAGACTTTTTATTCATTTAAAAAATAGCATGCCAAGTGGAACATCACAAAGGCTGAACGATATTGGTCCTCATGTCATATGACCGATCACAATGTGGCAAGTTGCAACTGTAAATGCCATTTCAAAACTTCATTAGGCTTAAAGAGACAGCTCACCCAAAAATTTGCTCATAATTTACTCACCTTTATGTCATTCCAACTCCATATTATTTTCTCTCTTGCATTAAAAACACAATATGAGATGTTCGTCAGAATGTCTGAGCTGCTCTTCCACTGAAAGTACATGGTGATTTATACTGCCAAGCTTTAAAAAAAGACAAAAAAGCACCATAAATTGGTAGACTTCCGAAGCCATAACGTAGATGTGTGTCCAAAACAGAGCTTTGAAATCTCATTTGCAATTATGGTAATTATAAAAAGGCTCTTTTTTGACATATCATGCCAGGTCACATAACCAATCATGATATGGCATGTGACTTCAAATTAAATGTCATTTGAAAACTGCATAAGGCTTAAAGAAACAGTAAAAAAAAAAAAAAAGATATTTTGTTTTTCAAAAAAAAAATATATTTTTTTAAAGAATACATTTTATCTTACTGACTTTAAATGCACAGACAAAACACGGTTCAAACTATTTTCTTTGTGTTTGCAGATGAAAGTCAGTCAGATTTGGAACGACATGAGGGCAAATAAAATTATTTAAATTTTTGTGTGAGCTATCTCTTAAAATTTTGCTCAGTTTCTTACACTAAGGTCTCAAACAGCTTCAGAAGACTTGGAGTATAGAGAATGAGTCGTATGGACTACTCTTATGGATTGAAATGACAATGGGGGAGCATAAATGACCAAATTTGAGAACTACAGAAGAGAGAACAATATATGTTCACACTTCAGGATATGGGTGTCCAACCGGCCTGAGCATACACCTCAGCATGGAGTGTTTGTTTTCAGCCATCGTTCGGTTCTATGCCACACTATGTTATTCGACAGTTTTACATAAGAGAAGCCCGCAGAGAATCTGGGCTGAGATCAGTCTACAGCCAAAGAGGAGAGGCAATGCTAATTAATCATCTTCTCTTTCAGCCTCCTACTGATCCCTCTGGCACATGGAGAATAGCTCTCCATGCTTTAAAAGAGAGTGAGAGAGAGGAGAGAGAAAGAGAAATTCAGATAAAGTTGGCTTATGACACCAGGAACTGAACAATTTCAGATATGATTCTGGATTCTTCACAGTAAGATACCAGCATGCAATGTCACATAATATGGAAGACCTTTAGCATAGGGGGCGGTGGTGCTATCTGCAACCTTTGGCTCACTCGGAGTAGGCCAAACAAACAAACATGAAAATAAGAGCTTTGCGGCATTTGTGCATGCGCGGCTAAGCGGCTCTCGTCCAGCAGCTCAGTATCTCAGAAAACCTCAGGCTGAGCTCTCTAAACAGTAAGTTGTTATCTGCAGCTCAGCACAGGAAACACTGGAACATTTCCCATCAGGCACTGTTGTGGACGCCTCCCCCTCTGGCACTGCAACAGAGGGGTCCTTGAGGAATGTGGAAACTGGGAGAAAATGTGGACTGTGTTTTAAGCAAGTAGTTATGCAGGAGAGTTAAGATGCTGAGACAAATCATCGAGTTATCTGTGAACATCTGAGTGCTTTACATTTAACACTAGGATACATCAGTCACCCAAATTGACAAGAACTAAACTCACTTCTTTACACTAAATAATATATCATAGAATAATCATCACAGTTCACCTAATAGCCTACTACCATGCTACTTGTATTATTTCTGGATTATATAATATGTGTATTGTGCACAGTATGCATATTTTATGTATGCAACACTCTGATGATATATATTTGCAATATACAGCAGTGCTGCACACTATACCGTATCCCACAATGCAATGCATTAAACTTCACCTTCCAATTCCACTATAGAGTAGAAGCAATATTAGTCCTCATCTCCTGTCAAAAGTCACCAAGACATTGTTTTTACCCCAAATTGTATTATAAATGAAAAATAACTATTAATTTCCAAGATGATAACTGAATAACTTGTTTACAAAATTAATTGTGCAATAGAGCTACCTTTTGAAACGTTTATAGTTCAATATTGCATCCTATTTTACATATTACTTAAAAATAGTAGGCAGTACATAGTATACTGTGCAGTAAACAGTAAACTACTGTAATACTTCCTTCTGAACAGCCAATACATTAAAAAAATAAGTGTTGCACCTACCAGATCTGTACAGTAGATGTCACTGTGTTCAATACTCTTCCATCAACGTGACTAATAGACTGAGATAAATGTCTTCATAGTAAAAGATAAAATTGAGAATTAGAGTACAAGGCATTGTCATTTTTAACTTCAATAAATTTAAAGGGGTCATATGATGTTGCTAAAAAGAACATTATTTGGTGTATTTGGTGTAATGAAATGTGTTTATACGGTTTAAGCTTCAAAAAACATTATTTTCCACATACTGTACATTATTGTTTCTCCTCTATGTCCCGCCTTTCTGAAACGTGTCGATTTTTACAAAGCTCATCGGTCTGAAAAGCGAGGTGTGCTGTGATTGGCCAGCTATCCAGTGCGTTGTGATTGGCCGAATTCCTCAACCGTGTGATGGAAATGTTACGCCCCTTACGACGAGACAAAAACATTGAAACCCATTATAAACGAGGCTTTTGTAGTATCCAGTGGGGACATAATTACGGATTATAATGACTTATACTGTCTTTTTACGTGTTGCGTTGCATCGCGCCGCGTAAACATAAAACCATGTCTGCATTTGTGATCGGAGAAATGACAAAC
>NW_015547647.1:309004-309748 GCF_001515605.1 Sinocyclocheilus anshuiensis
ACCGTTTTTTTTTTTTTTTTCAAAACTCATAGTTCTGAAATGTGCGGTGTGCTCTGATTGGCCAGCCATCCAGTGTGTTGTGATTGGTCGAATACCTCAAGCGTGTTACGGAAATTTTATGCCCCTTACCATATTTGGAAACACAGAGTATCTCCACGACATACTGGTGGCGGCAACAATACTACAGCGAGATTAAAAGTTAAGCCTTATTTCTTTGCGTATACATTTGGCCGGTGTTATGCAAGTCTTCCAACACAGTGACGTAGATTTGTGGGGGCGTGTTTAAATGAGGCGTTTTAGGAAGGCGTGGTCGAGTCTTAACTTTTATAAAGAATATCTCTTTGGGTTTAGTCTTTGCAACTTTAGGGTTCTTATCTATGCATGAACTTCACGAACAACTCCAAAGAGAAAGGAAAACTTTAAATCGCGTCATATGACCCCTTTAAATTATTCCACATATTCCACATGTTATAGGGCCATCTATATTGTAGGCCTATTTTACACAAAAAGAGCTAATTAAAATTGGATTCTTTCTTATTTTTCATTTAATGTAAAAATAAATAAATGAATAAACGACATAAGTCATGTTATTTTTTTTAAAATCTATGTTTACTTTTTTTATGCTGAGAGTGTTTTGTAAAAAAAAAGAAAAAAAAAAGAAAAACATACATTTTGGACATATATGGTAGACAAACACACACACACACACACACACACACACACACACACACACACATATATATA
>NW_015547647.1:310681-348853 GCF_001515605.1 Sinocyclocheilus anshuiensis
TATCTATTCACGAACAGCTTGTAACACTCCAAAGAGAAAGGAAAACTTTAAATCGCGTCATATGACCCCTTTAAATTATTCCACATTATATAAATGTTATAGGGCCATCTATATTGTAGGCCTATTTTACACAAAAAGAGCTAATTAAAATTGGATTCTTTCTTATTTTTCATTTAATGTAAAAATAAATAAATGAATAAACGACATAAGTCATGTTATTTTTTTTAAAATCTATGTTTACTTTTTTTATGCTGAGAGTGTTTTGTAAAAAAAAAGAAAAAAAAAAGAAAAACATACATTTTGGACATATATGGTAGACAAACACACACACACACACACACACACACACACACACACACACACATATATATCAGATTTGTTCATAATTGATGAATTTTGCAACATTGACACTAGATAGATAGATAGATAGATAAAACAGAGTGGTAGAAAGATAGACAGATAGAACAAAAGAATGACAGACAGAACAAAATAACGAGTGTGTGTGTTTGCGCGTGTGTGTGTGTGTGGGAAATGTGAATGCTTTGACTGGGACATGACCACCACCAACAAACCTGCTTCAGCATGCTCAGCTGAACAGGTTTGACCAGTCATTGTGTTTCTGCTGAACACAGACACAGAGTTTCACAGACTGGTCCTATTTTTAAAAACATAGGCCAACACACATCCGTCAAACACTCGAGACCCCGACAGACACAGCAGTGAACAATAAATGATTGTGTCTTGAGAAGTGATCCTGAATCTTAAACTGCAGGTGGCGGCGCATGTGCACATGAGTTTGAACAGCCGAATGAGAGACAATGAGACTGAGTTGTATTGTTTGCACAAAACCACAAACATTTATCTGCCCAGGAAACAATCCAAAATGTCAACACTTACTTCCTACAGTCAAACCTGACTCACTAACACTCATTTACTCACAGGTTATAACGTATACCTGTCTGTCACAGTTTCATGTTTCTACTACTCTGCTTTATGTATCCCTGAGGTTTGTTCATGCTTGGAAAAAATGTAAAGCTGAATAACAGGTTGGAAAACACAAAGAAAGAGGAAAGGGGGAGGGAAGAGACAAAGAAGAGAGCAGGGGGAGGGAGATGATAGAAAGAGAAATAACGTCTTCCTCTCTGTGCTGTCAGCTTTATGCAATAGGAACTTCACTTGCTTTAAACACTGCTGGTCTGTCATAAACAGCAAAGGACAAAGATCACAATCTTTTAGTCTTTTAACAGCTAGTTGTTCGGTTCTTATACCTTCAAATATCTGTACTGGAAAACTTGGTCACACTTTACTTGAAGGGGTGTGCATAAGACTGACATGGCACCTTCATAATTATGACATGACACATGTCATAAATATGAAGGAGGTTTTATGCATGTTTATGACAACTGTCATTGTGTCATTCGCTCAGTTATGTAATTTTTAATGCAAATATGATATTATTTGACCTAACCCTACCCCTACCCTTACCCCTAACCATAGCCCATAACAAAGACATCTCAAACAATGTCATCTTTGCATTAAAAATTACATAACTGAGCGAATGACACTTAATGACAGTTGTCATAAACATGCATAAAAAACCTTCATATTCATGACATGTGTCATGTCATGATTATGTAGGTATCATGTCATGATTATGAAGGTGTCATGTCAGTCTTATGCACACCCCTTCAAGTAAAGTGTAACCGAAAACTTAAATAGTGGCAAGTACCACTATTACTCATACTTAAGGTTAGAGATTTGACATCAGACAAACATCAGAGTATTAAACTTTCATCCTGCACCCTTTATGCCACAGACTTTAATTATACCTCAAATTATGTTGCGTTTGCTATTATTTTCCTAACTCATCCGAATTACAGTTGATGATAAAATGGGCTAAAATAATATATTTGCAGTGAAAGAGTGACATACTGCATCTGAAGACCAAAGAAAGGGTTATTTTGAGCAAGTAGCCAAGTAGCATGGTAAAATTGTACCTAAGACACGAACATACTGCCAAGTTCTGCATGGGCAAAACAACTTAGGCTACATTTTCTTCACAATATGTAAATATATAAATTTATTTGAATTAAGGTATTCAAATGTTCCGCAGGATACAGCGGGGTTGCCAGCTCTGCAAAACAAAACTAGCTCAATCGTGTTTTTTTTCCCCGCCAGTCCGTTGGGGGTCCAAAATAACATTTCAAATCACATTCCTATAACTAAAAACGAACAAAAACAAAACAAACAAACAAAACCGCCCCCCGCAGCAACAGTGTACAGGTAGCCCAATTTCGTGGACTTGGCAACAGTGATCAGGAGTTTTGCATGGGGACAAAATATTTCGCAATGCACGTTTTGCGCATGTTCCAGTCAGGCGAATTTGCCGTGCAGACCAACAGAAAGCTGCTTGGTTTGAAAGTGGCTTGTGCTTCATACAACTCTATAGTGGCAGTGGACAATATACATGTTTTACACGTGAAATTCGCTAATGTCACCTTTATGCTATGCACAACATAGAAATCTACATGACTTGTTACTGAGTTTACCTTCACCCACACCATATCATGCTACAAAAACCCACTTGTCAAAATGCATCCTCTTATCACACGTCTAATAATTATTTCACTGATGAGAAACTGCAACCTAAATGCCATGAACAAGACCAGTGCGGTATCCATAGCAACATCAAAAGACAAACACATCTAGAAACGGTCAGGAAGCTGTGAAGTCAAGGATCGAGAATCTGTGTGTGTGAAATTGGATCATCGGAGAGTGAGACAGTGTGAGAAGATGAGGGAGGGGGAGACAGAGAGCTTGTGTATCTTATTTGAGACTGTGGTTGGTTGTAGCCCAGCCCAAGTAGGGATAACTGCAGGCTGGAGCAGTGGGTGTGGATAAAGGTCTTTATAATTGGTTAGGGTTAGGGTTAGGAGTTAGTTTCTGTTGTAGCACCTTTTGCCACGCCCCTTACTCTAAACTGCAGCTACCTATGTCTTGTCTCGCCCAGCCTGGAGGCTACATATATCTGACCCAGTGTTGCCAAGTCCACCTTTTTCTTGTGGAATTGCGCTACTTTTACACTGTTGCCGCCCAGAGGCACATTTTTTATAATTGATACACTCACATGGGTGTGATGTGCTGGACATCACTAGCTGCTAAATTTAAATCTGCTTTCGCTGGCTGGCGCTGATCCAGAGACAGGCACGTTTTACAGCGCTGCGCATTATAACCAATCACACACGAGTCTGTTGAGTTTATGAATGCAACGGCCAATCAGAGGCGTTCAGATGAGTCATTGATGAAACGCGGTGTTTTGTTCACTGCGCGCTCCCTGACTGAATTCTACTCTCTGGCGAATTAATTCTCTCATCAGAAACAACAGATGTAGCAAACGATGTAAAGTAAGATGTGCATTTCACAGTGTAAACAGCTTCAGTGATTATAATAGGAGTTTTTGAGAGTGTTTGAACTCTGGCTAGACTGAAGTCAATGATAATGTTCTTTGCTCTCTTTCTGTACAATAAAATTGTTATAATTAGTAACTTACAATGTTTTTTTTTTTTAATTAAATTCACGTTAAATACAAAGTCAATTGTATTAAAAATATTAATACCTCGTGCCCCCTCAAAAATAGTAAGTGCATGACGCCCCTGGTCGTATCCCTTGCATTTGTTAAGCTGTAGTGATGATAGCCTAATAATAAGTGCATGACGCCCCTGTTGCCGCCGGTTGTTTTTCATGTCCGCAGGTTAAAGCAACCCCCCAAAAACGTGATATTTAGCCCCTGGAATGCGAATTTTACAGGGGAACCTCACCATAAAACATGTATTTTACCCCCCGAAACACTATTGGGCTAGTTTTGAGTAGCAATTGGGTGGGTTTTATTATGAAAACCTGGCAACCCTGATCTGACCCCACACAAAATCGTCACCTGAGACAGAGGGAAATGTAAATGAGATGAATGGACACTTTCAGATATTGATGCTATTTAAGGGGCTGGAAGCCTGTTTCCACCTATGGGTAAAAATAAAAGGGTGAT
Organism: Sinocyclocheilus anshuiensis; assembly: GCF_001515605.1. Classification (NCBI taxonomy): domain Eukaryota; kingdom Metazoa; phylum Chordata; class Actinopteri; order Cypriniformes; family Cyprinidae; genus Sinocyclocheilus; species Sinocyclocheilus anshuiensis. The sequence goes on from NW_015547647.1 coordinate 314,724, forward strand.
TGTGAAAGTTGAACAAATAAATACAATAACATTGCCAGATATTGCAAGTCACAATTAGGGAAACAAAATCACATTTGTGAAATATGAAGTCACTGCGAGATATACACTACTATTGAATAGTTTGGAATTTATAATAAAGACATTAATATTTTTATTCAGCAAGGACACATAAAACTGATCAAAAGTGAGAATAAAGGCATTAATAATATATTTCTATTTCAAATTAATTCTGATCCTTTGAGCTTTCTATTCATCAAATAATCCTGAAAAGACCATATCACGTTTCCCACAAAAATATTAAGTAGCACAGCTGTTTTCAATATTGATAATAAGGAAATGTTTCTTGAGCAGCAAATCAGCATATTAGAATGATTTCTGAAGGATCTGGAGTAATGATGCTGAAAATTCAGATTTGCATCACAGGAATGAATGACATTTTAAAATATACTCCGATAGAAATCAGTTATTTTAAATTCTAAAAATATTTCCCAATATTAGTGTTTTTACTGTATTTTTGATCAAATAAATGCAGCCTGGGTGAGCATAAGAAACATCTTTCAAATATATTTGTAAAAAATCTGACCAACCCCAAACTTTTAATCAGTTTTTTTTTTCTAAGGCAGAAACAGGTTTTTATAAGAAGCAGCAAACTCAGGCAAGTAAAGTTTCTCAGTTTTATTTTTAGTAGCTGACATATTGCTCATAATTTTCTGGACATAATTAGTGCTGCAGAAATGAATAATTCAACTCATGTGGCTTGTTGAGCAGAAGTATGCCATACTTTTCTAAGAAATCTTACCTATAGATTTCACCTGGTGGATGATATATATTTTTTTACTTTTAAATACATTCTATTTGATGTCCTATAAACTTCTCAATTCTCCCTCTTCAAAAAAAAAAGTGTTCAAACCTGAAGAGACTGAAAGAATCAAAGGTCTACAGCTAGTTAAACAGGTTTAGAGGGTTTCTGTAGACAGATGATGTTGTGAGTGGTATGCTAAATATTTGCTTTACTAGGGAGTGATCAATGGAGTACAGTGTGAATTCACTAGAGCTGCAGTTTCACTGATAAAATCAGACAAGCCAGCATAGTCATTCATATTTCAATATGAAACATACTAGTGATCAAAACAGGATAGACATTAAAAGTGCACCATTTATTAAAACATAAGCAGAATGAATTTATGCAAATTTTTGTGTAAACAGTTTTGCATTTACACTTAATTTACATTTATTTAGCAGATTTTTTATTCAAAGCAAACTAATCATATACAAATTCACTCTGCTCATTGTCCCCACAAAAGTTACGAAAAGTGTTCAACCAAAAGAATGTTAACATTGTGTAGCCGCAAAGATATCATCATAACATCAAGTCTTACTTCACAAGGTTAAGTTTCATAGTTTGTGATGAAGACACAACATATGACTCACCTATACATAATGTACTGTACTCCACATGTGATCCAAGGAACTCATTAGAGACTAACAATTCAGCAGAAAAACAACATTTCAAAGCAAATAAAACATTTATTTACATGGAACTGTGCCTTTAGGGGTAAAGTGGGCTATGTGTGTTTACAGGTGCATTTCCTTGTAAGAGGTACAGTGACATCTGATAAACCAAGAGATTGTGATACAATTAACAAGGTGTGAATGAAGATTCAGACACACACACTAAACTGACTGGGAATTCTAGAATGCCATTTTTGAGATAATGACATTTTGTTTCCAGAGACACAGTTGAATTTAGAAAATGAATCTGCATGAATGTAGAAAAATATCACTCAAACATGCGCATAACAGACAAGAATAGTGACCTAATTATGAATATAATACAGTGAAACAATAAGGCATTGTGACTAACTGGCAAAAAATCATTGCCAATCAGGTTTGATACAATAGAAAAAATAAAATATTAAAAACAGAACCAATTCTGGCTAAGTTAACACGCTTAAATTACATAGAATTTTTACATTTTTAAATTCACATTATATATCATTTCACAAGGTCCATCGGAACAATTTCAAATATAACAACAGAACAATCTGTCTGGGATGCTTCTCTTCAAGTTTTACGCGACTACTTTGTCTTTGAGCTTTAGACCGAACGCTACAGATACAGACTGTTCTGTTCAGACTCTTTGTGGCTCCTTAAGCTTTGGGTTTATGAAGGTCTCCCAGCTGAATCAAAACATCTTCATAACCACCTCAATCCACTCTCAGACAGTTTCAATATCATCCAATAGAGAACAGAGAGCATGAATTTGAAGTTAAATCTTCTGTATATTCCACAGTGCCACTGATAAATACATAAACTCATGTCCATCATGGTCCATGTCCATCTGCTCTCAGCAGGTGCTGCTCTCCGTGTTGCCTGTGCTGGAAGTATACGTGTTGGTCCTTTTAGAGTACTTCATCGAGCTGAACGAGACCCTCATCCTCTCCACCGTACGGCTGCTACGGCACAGTAGCGTGTTCTTGACGTGCTCCCTGAACTCATCCGAGACGTAATAGTAGATGAAAGGGTCCAAGCAGCTGTTGAGACTGGCCAGGCACAGTGTGAGGACGTAGAAACCGTAGCCGTTATTGGCCCAGCCGTTTCGCAGGAGAGCGTAGTGCACGACCAACATCACGTTACTTGGGATGAAGCAGACCAAGAACGTTACGAGCACCGTGATGATGAGAACCATGGCTCGTTGGCGGCTTTTTCCAGCGCTGCCCTCGACGGTGGAGTTCCCAAGCGAGCGAAGGAGAAGAATGTAAGCTGCGATGATGACCAACATTGGGATGAAGAACACAAGACCTGCCATCACCATAAAATAATAATAAGGTAGCTGAACATCCAGAAACGCATTGCCCGAGACAAAGTTCTTCTGGCTGATACTATTGACATCGTGGCAGGTGGTGATGTTGAGGTCCGAGAGTTCAACTGTTTGCTGGTACAGGTACAAAGGTGTAGTGCTGACCCCAATGAAGATCCAAATACACACAGATACGATGATTGCAAACGTGTTGTTTGTCCTTTGCTGTGTGAGTGGGTGAGCGCAGACCCAGTACCGCTGGATGCTCAGACAAGCGATGAAGAGGATGGAGCAGTACATGTTGCCGTAGAAGAAACCCACGAAAACTTTGCACATCCCTTCCCCGAAAGTCCAGTTATTTCCTTTCAAATGGTAAGCGATCTTGAGAGGCGTCCAGATAACAAACATAAGGTCAGCCAGCGCTAGGTTGCCCATGTAAATGGCAGCAGGATGAATTTTCTTTGACCGGAACAGCAAGACCCATATAGCCATCGCGTTGGTTGGCAACCCCACCACAAAAACAATTATGTAAATAATTGGCAGGAAGACGGTTGTGAGACCGCTCTTTAGTGTATCTGTAACGATCTGGTCAAAGAAGAATTTGCCTGATTCTTCATCCTGCACGACTATTAAACCTCGTCCTTTCTCTCTAACTGAAACAAAACACATAGATTCACATTCTGAATGACTGAATTACAAATAAAAGTACGTTAGCAAAACAAGTAGGCCTAAGCTAAAAGGATGTTAGAAAACTACGGACGAATTAAAGCGACTCACCTGTCTCCGCCGATGCAAAAATCACACACACGTAAAAAAACAAGACCCGATATCTTGCGGAGTCAGCCATAATACGTGTTTCTCAAACTTCTCGGTATTTCCTAAAGAGGTATGAAAGTCCGACTCTTGGAGCGTCGAATGAGCTCTGCTGTTCCTCTCCCTTAATTCTCTCTCTGGGTTTATTGGCGGGTCGCAACCAACTTCTCTCCCTGAATTGTTTTTACTCGACCTTAAAGAAGGAAGGACACACCTTACTGAGAGCTCTAAACACGCCGTGTTCTCTTACCTGCGTGACGTCACACGCACGCACTCCAGTTTCGAGTTCTGACCGAAATCAACCGCGTGAGCTGAGTGGGAGGACAGAGAGACCGAGACTGTATGGTGTCATACTGAAACAGTTAACATTACAGTTTTAACAACAATGCTATTTAAAGAGTATTTACGTGCCATTTTTTTTTTAATGTAGGCTATATAGTTAAGACTTAACTCTACATGTTCTTACCAAATGTACCCTTTCATTTGATTTTTCATCTTTATTTCATCAATCTGACATTACATTACCACTCCCCCTTGCTTTTAGTCCACAATATGCAGTGTTATTGTGAATAACACACTAAAACTAAAATGACTGATATCGCTAAAATAAACTAAAATATATACTGATATTAAGATAAAAACGTAAACGTGAGGGACAGTTAGACTTGTTGCCTTGGCAACTAAAATATATTTAACTCTGCTGTGTTGTTCGCGGTCAAAAGTGACCGAACACCTGAAATTTAACTTTTTTTCCCCAGTAAAATCACTGTAATATATTTTTGTTCAATAATATTTTTTCTTCTTTATTTTGTGTTTTGAGATAATTTCATGATATGAATTAATATTTATGCAATAATTATCATTTTTTCCCCATTGAAAATAATTTTTTTCCCCCCTAATAATTTAAATGATGGCAGTATTACATGTTAAAATACAAACAATGCCTTTAAAATCCATTTTTTGAAGGAAGATTAGTGCCATCTGTTGGGAGTAAAAAAGAAAAACCTCAAACAACGATCATTTAGCTTTTTTCGAATCAAGTCCAAGTGTGTGTTTTTTTCTTTTTTGTGGTTACATAGCGACTGCCATAAAAGTTAGTACGATTCCGATGAAATTTGTAAAATTTCAAAACATTTTTTTTCGGTCTAAAATGAGGGTTAAGTATCCTAAAATGAAACTGAAACTGTAATAAAAATAAATATATTTGCAAATATTAAAACAAACTAAAATTAATATGAAAACTGAAAATATAAAAAGAAAATCTAATCAAAATATGAATAAATACCATAATAGTATATAGATAATACTAAATCAACACTAACGACAACTCAGAACATGTAGATTGAAATGTACAATTTGTCCTGAGGCTAATTTAAAAAGAATACACAACCGTTTTGACAAGGTTGCATAACGGTCTGTATTTTGTCAACACCATCAGATATTTATAAAAACATTTATAAAATAAAATAAGTCTTTATCCTAGAGGTCCTTTTTTTCATATGCACCTACTATGATTTCAACAAGGCCAAATTGGCTCTGGTGGGCTTTGTAGTTTTGCATAATTTTAGGTAGTTGTGCTTATATTTTCTGAGTTCAACCACTCTGCCATCACCTATATTGTAAATAAGTTGTCTGAACTGTTTAATCTAAAGTGATTCATTGCTACACAATTATTTGACCTATGTAACTTGTCTTTTCAATGAAGTGTAATTTGAAAAAGGACAATGAACTGTAAACGGTGTGTGTGTGTGTGTGTGTGTGTGTCTCAAACAACTGCAAATTGATTTTATGATTTGACTAGTTAAATAAAAAGTTGCTCTGTGGACTTTGGTCATATTCTACCCGCTGTCTGTCTCGTTGAGAAAACAAGGCCACATATACACACAGCAAATCATAGGCAGACATGGAAAGACAAATTTATTGATCAATAAATGCAGGCCATTCTTTAAAAAAAAATGACAAATACAAAATACACCACAGATAAAACAACATGTGCTTTGAAACCAAGTGGGGTACAGGTGTGCAATAATTATAAGATTATGCATAAAAATGAGACAATGAATGGTGCTACCATTCCAGCATTTAGTGCGTTAGAACACGTGAATGAGGTTATGTTTGCTGGTTATACATTCACACATCTAAAATTGGTCACCACTGGTGTGATTCACATAACATTTCACATTCTTTTAGAGATACTTGTACATGCATTTATGTAAATAGGAATAAATGCAAAATGGTTTCTGTAACAGGTGCTCAAAATATATAACAGCTCCAGTTATTCAGTCAACTTCCACCAAACTGGATTAAAGGTCATTCTGAGAAATCCCACTAAACCTAACAGACCAAACAATTTTCAGGTCTTAAAAAGGCAACCTGTAGTGACATAATGGCAACACAATAATAACAACACTTCAACATTTCCATGGTGACTATGTCATCAAACAGGAGGCCAATTTGTAGTTCCAAGAACTGAGAACCCTTGGATGTCCTTTTAAGGTCTTAAGATCTTCGATTTATGTGAGATTATGAAAAAAAGATGTTTACTCGTTGACTGAATTACATGTTAAATGTTGACTAACTCAGTGCATGTTGTTCCTCCAGGCTTTACAACATTTAATAATAAAATAACAAGAGCTTATATAGTTTTCAAGATGTATTGTAGAGCATCAGAGCATAGCACAGATTTAAAACAGTTCTCTGTCTGTCATTCTTAGTAGGAAGTGCTCTGCGTGTTTCCAGAGTCTGACGCGTAGGTACTGTTTTTCTTTGAATACTTCAGTGCACTGAAGGAAACCCGCATCCTCTGCGCGGTGCGTTCGCTGCGGCAAAGAAACGTGTTTCTTACATGCTCTCTGAACTCATCCGAGATGAAATAATATACAAACGGATCGACACAGCTGTTGAGGCTGGCCAGGCATAGCGTTGTAATATAGAAGCCGTAACCACTGTCCTGTACTCCCATCGAGAGCAGTGAGTAATGCACCATAACCATGATGTTACTCGGGGTGAAACACACTAGGAACATCACCAGCACAGCGACGATGAGGATGACAGCCTTCCTTCGCTTCTGAACGATGTTAGTGTCTGTCATCGAGCTCTTTAGAGCACGTAGCATCTGCACGTACACCACTATACATATTATGCAGGGAACTATGAATCCAACAACACCCATAATCAGGAAGTATATCGAAGGGTAGCGTGATTGGCTGGGGCGAGTGACATCATGACAGGTAACGATATCCAGGTTTGTGACCTTCACGGTCTGGTCATAAAGAAAAAGAGGCACGGTAATGGCCCACACAATCAGCCACACACACACAGACACACCAGTTGCCAATTTGTTGTTCCTTTTCTGCTGGGAAAGAGGATGTACTATAGCCCAGTACCTCTGGACACTAATACATGCAATGAAAGCAGTTGAACAATACATGTTCCCGTAGAAGAAGCCCACCAGGACTTTGCACAGGGCTTCTCCGTAGATCCAGTGATTCCCGTTAAAATGGTACGCGATCTTTAAAGGAATCCAGATTACAAACAGCAGGTCTGCCAGCGCAAGGTTGGCCATGAAAATGGATGAGGGATGTTTCTTCTTCGTCCTGAAGAGGAACACCCAGATGGCCATAGCGTTGGCCGGCAAGCCCACACTGAAGACGATGATGTACACCACTGGGAAGAAGATCTGGGTGAGCCTGCTGTCCAGTACAGCAACAGCAGTGGACGTCACGGACACTCCATTCTCAGTTTCATCACCAGTAAAGCCCCTGTCCGTGTCAGAACCTATAGATAAAAATAGAACGACAGAATGAAAGAACAATAGATTGATCAATGATAGATAGATAGACAAATATACTGATGGATGGATGGATAGAAAGACATAATGATTCATAGTAAACAAATCAATAATCAGCATGGGTCTGCATCAGCATGTAAGCTATGAAATCTGTCTACTGTAAAGGAGCAAACATGTCTGATGTGATCCACACTATTAGTACTCATAACAAAGGCTATACTGTATACAGCAGCAAAAAACATGCATTACAAACCTCAGGCATTTTGTTGTTATTCAACATACTTGATAGGTGAGGCAGCTATAAACAATGTGAAATCAAACTCATAGCCTACATATATACACACACTGGTTACCCAAAACATAATACATTTTTACATAATAAAATATACTGCTTCGTATATACACCACGAGTGCACTTATGCGTACCAGAAGTAGCCTAACATGCACATTCAACAGAGGCCTAGACCGTCATTAATATCTGTCAAATAGATTTAGGCCAGAGAAACATTAAAAGAATAGGGAAAAAACGAAGTCAATTGAAACACTTCTCTTTAACTATAAACAGGAAAACAAATTCTTACTTTGACTAGACAGGTTCACGCTGATTAAGAGAAGCAAAGCGGAAATCCAGATCAGTGGGTGCACCATTATTCCTGCGAAATTAACTGGAACGATTGTATTTGTCGAAGCGTGGACTGTTTCCGTCATTAATGTAAACAGATTCAGCTCGTTTTTATAGTCAGGTGTGGAGCTCACCGTCCGTCAAAGACATGTGACCTCCCCTGGGCCACACCCTTCAGATTCAGAAGAGCTGTGACCAGGTGACACATTTACATATGTATTTTATATATGTCTTGGGTTACAGCAAACACAAAACGTCAATGTAGGCTACCCTTCATTTGTAAGAACAAATGCGCCCTGTTTAGTCACTCTTTATTTTCTGAATTAACGGGACTAGCTATAGGAAGTGCTGTCTCTTCTTTTCTTATGAAGATACAGTTAAAATATAATAACCATCCGAGATGTCAGACGCTCAGATTCAATTTATTTTAAAGTTATCAACATACCCGTTGGTAACCTTCTTGAAATATTAACCTAATTTGATTCAATATTTTCTATGATATACTCTGGTTTTAAATTCAGTTTTTTTTATTTTATTGTTTTATTGCAATTTAGTATTAATTTATTAATTAAAAATGTCAAGAAAACAAGCCTAGCCTGAATGAAGCCTTTTTTTTTTTTTTTTTAATAAATCAGTACTTTGTTAGGGCATTATTTGTGGCACTCGAGAAATCACGCTGCGAAATTGATCCAAAAGGTGTGCGTTTTTGCGCCAATGCATCGTTAAAGGATCAGTGTGTTGTGCAATATTCACATATAAAACTTTAAAGGCCAAATAAAAAATATTGGTATAGTAAAATTCTCTAATTCACAAGATCAATACATATTTTTTTAAACCGCTTTGTCTAATTTAACGCATCCTTACAGAAGTGTCGAAATGCGGAATAAATGTATTCATTTCTAACAGCGCTAAATAGTAGCAGCGTCATATAGAGGGCAGAGCGCCGCGTTATTTAAAGGGGAAGTTCACGTGTCAAAGAGTAACAAGGGAATAAGTAAGTAGCCTAGCTGCATTCTGACTGCTTTTATGTGACTGATCAAGCTGTTATATGTAGTTTGGGGTAACAAAGGGTTTTATATGTTTGATTGAAATAATAATGCAAAACCTGACACTTTAAATCAATGTTTCAAACAACAACAACAACAACAACAACAACTAAACAAAAACAAATGTAATACAATTTATTTTTGTGTGATGACAATTTCTTAGCGACTAGGGATTGCACAAACATGTTTATATATATATATATATATATATATATAAGGCTATACAGGCATCTAGTGGCTACACAATGGTATTACAGGTGATAAATGGTTCAAAATGTATACAGTCAATTTACAAATAATGCGTTCAGATTTGTGGAACTCACAATGCGCTGAATCTCCACACATTACCATGACAACCATGTTACAAGAAACTGCAGTCTGAAAAGAAATTGTATAAACACACACACACACACACACACACACACACACACACAGGAAGTGTATCAATGTTGCTATTTAAGATTTGAGTTTTTACATAATCAGTTTTGTGTTGTTTTGTATGTAATCTTAAATGATCTCGCAGCAGAAGTGAACACATTCTATTAAAGTAAAAGAGAGTTGGTTACTACCCCTGTGAATACTACTGATATTCTCAAAAGTTACTCTGCAGTCGGGATATTTTTTATATCCACATTCACCACGGTCTGCCTAACTGCCATACTGCAATTATTGTTTCTATGCCTATTAGCCTATTATACAATTTGATCAATTTATATACCACCTTCAAAATGTGTAAGAATCTTCTGAATATAATTTTTAGGTTACCAGATCTAGACTGCATTAAAGGCAGCACATGTAGGCTAGTCTGCTTGATTATGGTGTTTGCGTTGTGTACTGTAGACATATGGATAAACACCGCCACCTAGAGAACTGCGTTGTCACAGCCAAGGTGTGTGTTTCTTGTAAGAAATTAACGGTAAATATGGTAAATATGCTATTGTATGTATTGTTCTGTGGTCTGTGTAGCAAATTACAGTGTTAAAATAATAAAGTTAAAATGGTCAAATTAAAAATATGCACATTAAAATAACAGACTAATGTCAATGTCAATGTCACTTTATTTATATAGCACTATTTAAAACAACAGCTGTTGACCAATGTGCTGTACATAAACATAAAGCAATAGTTTCCAAAAAATAAAATAAAGAATAAAAGTGAATACATGCAAATTATAACATGACACTATGTCATTTGTTAAAAGCCATTTCAAACAAATAAAACTTCAGTTTCTGTCAGCAAGAGCGTGTCCAGACCGCAACACTGGACTGTGACTGGAGCATTGATGGAAGGAAGTGACGGTAGTACCGGAAGTGGTCCGGAGATGGAGGAAGAATGTAGCGGTAGGAGTTCAGGAGCAAATGATTGGAGTAAAATGATTAATCGTAAAAGAAAGAAAAGTTGTAGACAAGAATCGGGAACTGACAGTGAAAAACACAGTATGCTGGTACGGACAAGCAAGGAGGATTTCAAGGTACTGATGAAGTTTGCAGATGATTTTGTGATCAATCCAGTAAAATTGACCAAAGCAATAAAGAAAGCAGTAGGAGACGTAGAGAGTGCCAAGACTTTGAGAAATGGGAGTATTCTAATTTTCTGTAAAAATGAAAAACAACAGAAAGAGGCACAGGGCATAAAATCAATGCTAGGTCAATCGGTGAGTTGCACAGTACCAAGTAAGAGAGTTTGGTTAAGGGGAGTAATCTATGGAATTCCAATTGATGTATCGTCCGAATCAATAAAGAGCAACATAAAGGGTGCTAAGGTGATTGAAGTGAAAAGACTGAAATGTGTACGTAATAAAGAGAAAGTAGATAGTCTTTCTGTAATGCTTCAGTTTGATGAAGAAAAAATGCCAGAGAGAGTATATATTGGATATGTCAGCTATGCGGTAAGAGCATATGTACCACCTCCAATCAGGTGTTTCAAATGTCAAAAATATGGGCATGTTGCGGCAGTCTGTAAGGGAAAACAGCGATGTGCTAGATGTAGTGGTAACCATGAATATGGACAGTGTGAGCAAGGGGCACATTTAAAGTGCTGTAACTGTGGAGGCGAGCACAGTGCTGGCTTCGGGGGATGTGAGGTACATAGGAACGCTGTAAAAATTCAGAATGTACACTCCAGTCCAGTTGGTGGCGGTAATACACCATAAGTTGGCTTCTCAACCGCCATAAAATCGTACAAGAAGAAGACGAAAACTTCAGTTTGGATTTAAAATTACCTACAGTTCTGTCAGTCCTAATACTAGCCGGCAGGCTATTCCACAGTTTTGGCGCAGCTACTGCAAATGCCCGGTCACCTCTGAGTTTAAATTTTGTTCTTGGAACCACTAATATTCCCTGATTTGATGATCTCAAGGACTTCCCTGGGTCATATTCCAACAAAAGATCAGTAAGGTAAGAAGGTGCCAAGCCGTTTAGAGCTTTATACACCATTAAAAGGACCTTAAAATCAATTCTGTAGCGAACCGGCAACCAATGTAATGACATTAATGTCGGTGTAACGTCGGTGTCATATTTTTTAACCCCAGTCAGGAGCCTAGCCGCTGCATTCTGAACCACTTGAAGTCTAGAAAGTAAGCCTTGACTTATCCCTATATAAAGTGCGTTGCAATAGTCGAGCCTTGATGTAATGAGGGCGTGAATAGAGGACCTTAAAAACAATTCTGTAGCGAACCGGCAACCAATGTAATGCCATTAACGTCGGTGTGATGTGTTCATATTTTTTAACCCCAGTCAGGAGCCTAGCCACTGCATTCTGAACCACTTGAAGTCTAGAAAGTAAGCCTTGACTTATCCCTATATAAAGTGCGTTGCAATAGTCGAGCCTTGATGTAATGAGGGCGTGAATAGCCCTCTCAAAGTTCTTAAAAGACAGAAAGGACTTCACTTTTGCCAGTGCTCTTAGATGGAAGAAACTAGATTTGACCACAGAGCTGACCTGAGTATCGAACTTCAAAGCACTATCCAAATAGACTCCCAGATTCGTTACACAGGGTTTTACATATGGAGAGAGTGGGCCAAGATTAAGATTGGATTTTTTTTTTTGATTCAGGGTGCCCAAATACGATAATCTCTGTCTTATTTTCATTTAAATGTAGAAAATGTACAGCCATCCAGGCCTTTAAATCATTAAGGCAGTAGAGAGTCTAAACAGTGTTTATCTTGTTTTAAGGGGAGATCAATTAGAATCTCATCTGCGTAGCAATGAAAGGAAATGTCATATTTCTTAAAAATTGAACCTAATGGCAGCATATAGATGGAAAATAACATTGGAGCCAAAATGGAACCCTGGGGGATTCCACTAGTAAGTGGGGCTGTACTAGATACAAAGTCCCCAATATTTACTGAAAAGACTACGATAAACAACAGATCTGTCTACCATAAGTTGTACGGTTTATTTACGTTGGGTAGACATATTGATTAACACCGCCACCTAGAGGATTGTTTTAAATCACAGCTCTGCGAATGTAGAACCAAGACATCAATAAAAACAATGATCACATGGCTTCAGTCGAATGGTAGTTCAGGTTTTGTTATTTTGTTTATTTATTTATTTAGAGAGACAGGGATATGGGTGACATGATAGATAGATAGATAGATAGATAGATAGATCTGAACAGTAACAGCTCGTTCTGCACAGCGGTTTTACAACAGTGACAGATTACTCTAAACATTTGTCTAGTAAAACAGTAGTCTAGTTACTATCTCTCTTTCACACATTTACTTACTAGATAGTAGGCAGACAGGTAATCATTCCTGCAGATTGAGTATGTATGAACGAATGAAACCTCTGAATGCAGTATAAGTTGCATTTGATAAAGGGGTTCACTAAATGCAATGTAAATAATTTAACGCGATATCTGCTTTTTATTTAGGCTACTTATTTGTTTTACAGAACAGCTTAGATGAGAGGATTTTGTGTGAGTGTGACTGATAGTATGATGGCATGGTTTGATGGTGTGTTCACTGTTTTTGCCTTGCTGCCCTAAAACAGAGAGCAGATCTGCTGTCTGTACTGAGACGAGCCGTAGTAGTACAGCAGAGGGTCCAGAAAAACACTTGAGCTTCCCAAACACACAGCCAACAGGTAAGCCAAATAGGTATCCAACCCACTGCTTCCCATGGCTATACAAACACAGTGGTACAACAGGAAGCCATTAGATGGTGCAAAGCACACTACAAACTCAGTCAACACAGCAGTAGCCATAATCGCAGCCCTCTTTCGGTTGTCTGAAGAAGATGGTGAAGTTGCTGAGTGATCATGTTTGGCACAGAGCACATATATGATAGTAGAGTAGCTTACTAAGATGACGACTAGCAGCAGGAAGAAGTAGATGCAGGGGATGATTAAGAACACGGATAAGTATAACATCACTGAAGAGTCTTCGTCCAACAAGTCAAAGCAGGTGACTCCCAGATTATTGAAATTGAATGTTTGTCTCAATGCAAGAAGTGGTGTTATGCCAGCAAGCACCAGCAGCCAGACCAGCACACATACACATCTGGCTTTCCTTGTGCTCCTCCAGGTCAGAGAGGCGATGGGAAACGCCACGGCCAGCAGCCTGTCCACACTCATGCACATCATCAGCAGTATGGAGCAGTACATGTTGCAGTAGTAAGTTGCACTAAGCAAACGACACGCCGCCTCACCGAACACCCAATCTGAAGCGTTCAGCTGGTAGTGGATCTTCAGAGGCAGCAGCAGGGTGAAGAGCAGGTCCACACACGCCAGGTGAGACATGTAGATCACAGCTGGTTTCTTCTCTCGAATCTTACAGGTGAACGTCACCATGGCCAAAGCATTCAGGGGTAAACTAAGGAGGATTACTAAAATGTAGATCGAGGGCATGACTCGTGTGACCATCAAGCCTTTAAAGAGGAGAACGACCTCGTGTGGGGCGACCAATGGCCCAAAGGATGTTATAGTTTGGTTATTGTAAATCACTGCACTATTATTTCTCTTAAACATTGGTACTTGTCTCTTAATTGTCTGGTTAAAAAAGCCAAACGGAAAATAGTTCATGAGGCCAGAATCTGTAACAAAACACAGCACAGTCAATCCTTTAATTTACTAGCTTTAGTGCAAAACAAAATCCATCTGACAACAGATCTCATTTACTATAACAACTACAGATCATCAGAATTATAAATAACTGTTGCACTATTTTACCTAATAAGCTAGGTAAATTCATTTTTTAGCACATCAACAAGTCACAACTGAAAATCATGTCAGATCACTGATGTACTTACCGTTGAATGAATGATCCGTAAATGAAGGAAATTCACAAAGTCCACCATGATTTCCGATTAACTGTCAGTTTCAAGAATTTCACAACTTACAATCGTCAAACTTTAGAATCTCTAGATGGACAGACACGGCCATACAGTGTTGTGCTGAAGAAGGTGATTTCTAATCACTCGAAGATGGAAGGATGCGCTTTAAAATGAGGTGACATCACTGAAGTCTTCAGTGCGTGAGTTGGGAAGATAAATAAATGTTGACTGGTTTGGGTGTGACTCACCCAAAAGTGCTACCAGTATTTCAATACATTTTCTCCTCTGCGAAACATCCCCTCACGTATTAATGCATATTGTCAATTTGTTTCTAAAGTTTTTTGTATTAATGATCAACAGTATATTTAGTTTATGCAAATTTGCTAGGGATACTTAATGGACATACTGTAAACAATAGCACTTCTGTTAACATTGCACACTGAAAACAATATATAAATAAATCACAATGAAGGGGAAATTACACAATCCATTTCTGGGTCTTGCGGTCTGAAGCTTTGCACTCTCCTGACCATACATTGATGCATGTGGTTAGAACACAAATCTCCACAGAATGTGTAAGACCAAGTGATGTTGCCTGTAATAAGCAGATCTGGAAACTTGATGCTAATGACTGTTTCTTCGAGGAACCATTGATGTGTGGTGGGAAATGTTGATTTTGGGACATCCTGAAGTGATCTGCACGTTCGCAGTGACTGTGCACCAATACCAACACCAAGAAATTAGGCAATTTCAATCAGAAGTTTACAAATAATATTACAGATTCATAGTATCTGCATTTCATAGTGACCGACAGGAATGTAAAGTAGCTACTTTGTTAATGTGACTCAAAAAAATATGAAAGAGTTTGAAGGGAAAAAAACTAATAATTGTCTCTGCTACCCCAAACATGTTAAATGAATAGCAACATAACTGTTCACCAAGGTGTATTTTATTAAATATTGGAAAATGGCTCACAATAACAAAAAATTATGCGCCAAATCAATAAGTAATGTATTGGGTTTTCATTGACATCTGACTCTTTTCAATGTAAAAAAAGAAAACAATATTTAACTGTGACACTAAGAACTAACTGCTTGGTGACAATATAATTTATTACTGTTTATCAAAGTGGGATGAGTGAGGAACGTGCCAGGACTCAAACTCGAGTCGAAACAAAATGAACTCTGACAGCTTTATTATAACTAATGATGAATTACTCACGGTTTTGGTGTAATGCATTTTAGGAAATAGCTAGTCTAGCAAATTTAAAATGCATTAAACACAACGGCATGTATACACTGAAAGTAGACCTATTGATAACCACTTAGAGGATTGCTTTATCACAGCCTCTGTGCGAGTGTAGAATAAAGACGCGAGTACAATCAGTGATCAAATGGCTTCAGTCAAATGTTATTACAGGTTTTATTTATTTTTATTTTATTTATTAATATAAATAGTATGTTATGTATTATGAACAATATTCTCCAAGACCTTCACTGACACAACACAATATTGCTAATATACAGTGGGTACGGAAAGTATTCAGACCCCCTTCAATTTTTCACTCTTTGTTATATTGCAGCCATTTGCTAAAATCATTTAAGTTATTTTTTTTTCCTCATTAATGTACACACAGCACCCCATATTGACAGAAAAACACAGAATCGTTGACATTTTTGCAGATTTATTAAAAAAGGAAAAACTGAAATATCACATGGTCCTAAGTATTCAGACCCTTTGCTCAGTATTTAGTAGAAGCACCCTTTTGATCTAATACAGCCATGAGTCTTTTTGGGAAAGATGCAACAAGTTTTTCACACCTGGATTTGGGGATCCTTTGAAGGGGGTCTGAATACTTTCCGTACCCACTGTATGTGTGCATACAGAGACAATGAACACCTGCACTTTATTCCATGTTGGTAAACACTGGCAAATAAATACATGTGGTGAACTTCTCAAGCAAACAAAGGATACAGCTCAGAAAATGGCTAGATGTTGTTTTAATAGAGATCTGCTTTTATTTTTTCCTGTGAAGCTGTAGTGCAGAGAGAGGTTTTTATGTGTCTGACAGCGTTTTTGCTCTCTTTTTTGCTTTATTGCACCAAAACACAGAGCGGATCTGCTTTCTGCATTGAGACGAGCCATAGTAGTACAACAGAGGGTCCAGAAAAACACTTGCACTCCCCAAACACACAGCCAACAGGTAAGCCGCATATGATGACTCTCCCTCACGGTGGCCTCCATTAGCTAAAAGATAACAGTGGTACAACATGATGCCATTGGTTGGAGCAAAGCACAACACAAACTCAGTCAGCACGACGACAGCCATAATCACAGCTCTCCTTCGGTTGTCTGAAGATGAAGATGATGTTGCTAAGCGATCAGATTTTACACTAAGTGCATATATGATGGTGATGTAGCTTAGCTAAAAGATAACTGGTACAACATGATGCCATTGGTTGGAGCAAAGCACAACACAAACTCAGTCAGCACGGCGACAGCCATAATCACAGCTCTCCTTCGGTTGTCTGAAGATGAAGATGATGTTGCTAAGCGATCAGATTTTACACTAAGTGCATATATGATGGTGATGTAGCTCGCAAAGGAGATGACCAGAGGCAAGAAGTAGAGGCAGGAGAGGATGGAGAACAGGTACACATAATACATTACTGTTTTGTAATTTTTGCGTAGCACATCATGGCAGGTGACGCCCACATTTTCAGTCTTAACTGTTTGTCTCACTAAGAGAAGTGGCACAGTACCAGCGATCGCCAGCAGCCAGACCAGCACACATACACATGTGGCTTTCCTTGCATTCCTCCAGGTCAGAGAGGCGACGGGAAACGCCACGGCCAGCAGCCTGTCCACACTCATGCACATCATCAGCAGTATGGAGCAGTACATGTAGCAGTAGTAAGCTGCACTGATCACACGACACGCTGCCTCACCGAACACCCAATCTGAAGCATTCAGCTGGTAGTGGATCTTCAGAGGCAGCAGCAGGGTGAAGAGCAGGTCCACACACGCCAGGTGAGACATGTAGATCACTGCTGGTTTCTTCTCTCGAATCCTACAGGTGAATGCTACCAAGGCCAAAGCGTTCAGGGGCAAACTAATGAGGATGATGAAAATGTAGAACGAGGGCATGATGCGTGTGGCCACTGGGCCTTTGAGGAAGAGAACAGCATCCTCTGTGATATTGTATGTGTCCTGTGTTGTCTTGTTGCATTTCACTGCATCCAGATCAGTGCTGTTACATGGCTGTCTAAATTGAATAATTTCTTCAAGGACTTGGACAATACGGGTAATGATTTGACCTGTAAACAACATGCAAAAATAAATAATAATAAAAAACAACAACTGTAAAACTTCTCATAACACCACCAGACAAATATCAGTGAATAGAGGGCTTTTTACTCTTGAAATAGTTTACTCTTATAAACCTCGGTTAAATGGAATCCTGGGTTATCTTGCTTCACGTTTCACACTGCTCATAATTTACCTAGTGTTAACAATTAAGGCTGGCTATTCAAAAACTGGCATTTCACACTGTACATTCCTAATGCTGCGTTCCAGAAAACTCAAAATTTGGATTTTTCCCACCACCTATTTGGAAATGAGGTATTGAACGCTGCTTGCGTTATTTGACATCACTGCTTCCAACTAGTATAGTGTGGAGCTATCTTATGTCAATCTTCAAAACATTAGACATTAAGTTTATAAAATGATGCTTTAATTTTTAGCTGTTTTCAAAAGAAAGAGAATATCACACACAACGAATATAATTCGTGAAGATGGATCAATACCAACTGTTCATGATCCAACACATCCAGAACATGTAATTACCGCACTTTATATTTTGTTAATGTTTGCAAATCGACTTTCTGCTTGTGCTTGTTACACACTATACGGCTAATGTGGCTAAAGTGACCATTGTCTCTGACTGTATACATAGAGACCAGAGCTATGTTGTTATTTTTTATTTTTAAGAAGTAATAAAGATGTGTTTATGAATTATACAAATGGTGAGCGTTTTCGGGTTAAAAAATAAAAATAACAACATAGCTCTGGCCTCTGTTAATACAGTAAGAGACAACGTGCTATCAAGCACATTCACAAAATATAAAGTCAGATAATTGCATGTCCCAAATATGTAGTTGGATCACGAACAGTTGGTATTGATCCATCTTTTTGTGCAAGTCCTGCTTTTTAATGACCCTCATTTTCAAAGCAGTGTTGTGATGATTTGCACAAACATATAGGAATTTAGCTATTTTCTTGGACAGATTCCTTTCATAAATCAAATTAATCCATCACGTCCTCTGCTCTGACATCAAGACAAAATGAAGACTCTTATGTTCACTTTTACATCCAACCTAAACCAAAAAAAAAACAAAAACTTGAATTGCCCCTTGTGGGATTAATAAAGTTGTTAACTTAAAACACCTGAAGCGCTCATGAGACATTGTTGAAAACAGTGCACAACTGGCTGAAGGCGGAAACTATGCTAATATGGGACAGGCCGTCAGCAGTCATGGGTGGGGCCTGAGGAGTATGACGTCATAGTGCTCAGAAAATCAAAACGCTTGATAATTGAGACTCTTCAGGTTTTTTGGGGATTAAAAAAAAAGGAGCGGGTGGATTTGTATCATTGTAGGGTGGTTGTGTCCACACACTGCTAAGACACATTTATATGCAAACAACATCTAAAAGTGAATTTTGCATAATAGGTCCTCCTTAACACCGTAAAATCATTGCTAACTCTGCTCTGGGTAAAGATTCATAACACCAACCTTGCTTTATGTTACAAGTGTGAAATGTTCCTTTACTCGGAGTTAAAAGCGTGGTTTAGAACGACAACAACCCGTGGTTAAGAAAAGCTGTGTGAAAAGCTTTTAAGGTGATGGTGTTAATTTAAAGAATTAATGTAAAACAGTAACAGTTTACAGTAAAAATACTGAATCAGAACCTATGTTTTCTGTGTGGCTTTTTGAGTTGTTTGCATCACCTCCTGTGATTCGTTCCAGAATCTTTAAAATAAAAATAGAAACCTGAAATCCTCTAAATTCTCAAACAATGGCCAGTCACTTACTGTACAATATGCATAGCACTTCCTTTTTGAAAAATAATTTGATAATGAACTGAAGTAATGATCACACATTACACAAATAGCCCAGATGTTACAAATTGCTTCTGCAAGTCTGGAAACTTTACCTGGAAGCTCTGCTATGGAATAGTTTGTGGAAAAATTTCTGGAATAGTCTCCAGAATAATGTCCATAAAACACCCCATCCGAAAAGGAATCATTTTCTGTTGTCTCATAGGTCTCTGTCGTAACAGTGAAGTTGCGTTCAGCACCATCTGTAACCAAACAAACAAAACATCACGTTTTGATGGCATTACCAGAAAGGTGAAAGTGACTGTGAAAGATTTGCTAAGAGGCCTTGAACATGTTTATCTTAATAAGTCAAAACACAGGGCCATCTTCTGTAAAAAGTACTGTTAGCAACCTGTCTATTGTAATTAAACAATTGCAGTATTTTTTTTTTTATCTGCCTGGATGAATTAAAAAAATTCATTTGTCTGTTTCACCCCAATTGGAATGGTGCTGTACTGAGTTAAAAATGAGTAAAAAGTCATATATGAATTCAAGCAGATTAGCAAGCCATGAAAGTCATAGTACTTTTAATTACTGATGTACTTACCACATGTATGCACTAAAATAATAGAAAGCAAGAGAGTTTTGACCCCCATGAGCACTGATCAGATCTAACTCTAGACTTTAATGTCATCAAACGTCAGAATCTCAACACCCGCTCTGCGTCTGTCACTGAGTGCCCAGGCTCTTCTCTTATGCCAGGATATGATACAGGCAATTTTCAACTATTCAGTGAAAGGAGGTGCTTCAGAAAAAGTTGAGCATCACCCTCAGGAGGTCTGTGATGTTCGCCATTCCTGTTGAAATGCCGTTTCAAATATGAATTTGTGTGATTTTGATGAACACAAACAATAAACATTAAATCAACATTAAAATTAAATAGATCATATGTTTGAAACTAGCTAGGGTTTTTGTGTTAGATAACAGGTTATCAGTGTTAAACATTAGTTCTCATAGCAAAAAAACAAGACACTTTCACAAATCACAATAGGATGATATAAGATGTTGTTTCCTTTGGGTATGTCTCCACTTATGCAGAATGACTGAATTAAATTACTTTATAATCGATTTTGCACAATTTCCATTAGTGGACATTGTACATCCATTAAACACGAGTACAAAATTATGCATGTGATTGTGTGAGTGTTTGTACTGTATATGCTCAACCATCCGTGCTCAACTATCAGAATCCTCTGCCCAGTTTATGTTAATGCTTAAAAAACCAAAAAGGTTAAAGGTCCCCTGAAATGCTTAGAAACACGCAGCGTTACTCTATGTGTTGATGTCATTTTAACTGAAACAGAAAGACAGGGCGGGACATATCAAGCAGCCCTGCCCCTTTTTAAAATAGCCAATAGCGTTCGTTTATATCACAGCTTGGGCTAGAGCCGTTGAGCTCCGTAAAGCCGCATTTGACAGGGTATGCCAGCAACAATCTCATCCATATTGCTATAAAATATAGCATTCTGTGTAGAATTCAAATAGCTCCTATTCATTTTGTGGTCTGCGCCGATTCGCGCATGCGATCCACTCCGTGCTATCGTGTTTCTGGACCGGAGCAGAGTGTGTGTGCGGTGTGGTGGTTAGCGTGACACAGCGCGTCCCAACGCAATTGGAGTAAGTAAACTTATGTTTTACAAGTGTGAATGGATTGCATGCAATGCCATATTTGCTAAAATGTTTAAGAATGGTTCTGCTTTGTGTTTATCATCAGCAGTTTAGAACAATCAGATTTTATCCAAATGTGAACAAAATATACCAACAGGATTAATTTATTACAGCTTCTGAGCATCATGTTAAGAAATAGGCCTAAAACTAGGCTTCAGATAGCAATAGTACCACTTTAATTAAGTAATAACAGGTTGACATTTGATGACATGCATTTATTATATATTTATATATAAAAAATATATATATATATATATATATTCTCTTGACAAATATTTTCTTTTTTTTCCTCCACAAAGAAATCTTTACATGGACTACTATTTCACACTACAATGTGAAAAAATCAAGACCTAATTTTTTTGAAAATCATCTGGCCTTCTCTCATTTTACATATCAATGCTTTTTCGGTATTCAGCAACATTACTGAAGAATGACAGTGTGAATTACAATCACAGACTCCAGACATTTACATATAGAAGTCTTAACAGTACTATAGCAAAAACAACCTGCTGAATTCTATAAGTTAAGAGGGTGTGAAAAATATGACATGTGACATAAAAAAATAGTGAAGTAAAACATTTTCAAAAGACATTGCAAAAAGTATTGCAAAAGACATCTATGACTAGATAACTGTTACATGTCCCTTCTGCTTTTGATCAGATAAATTCAACAAGCAGTAGCATTTAAATTCAGAATAATATGTGTATAATATAATATACTGGAAATGCAATTAATGGAAACTACATACTTGATCTTTTTTTTTTCACACTTTACTGCCTGGTTTTAGTGACATGGATTTTGTCTGTGTGTTACATGGTCAGGTTGTTTTTTCAGTTTTTTCCCTCCTAAACACAGAGCAGGGTAAAGAGCAGGTCCACACACGCCAGGTGAGATTCATGTAGATCACAGCTGGTTTCTTCTCTCGAATCTTACAGGTGAATGTTACCAAGGCCAAAGTGTTCAGGGGCAAACTAATGAGGATGATGAAGATGTAGAACGAGGGCATGACGCATGTGACCAGCAGGCCTTTGAGAAAATCAACAGTCTTGTCTGAGATGGACAGTGAGGAGGAGTTGAGCTCTGCTTGGTCCAGAGTAGAAATAAGGTCTGTTATAGCAGCAAAACTGCCGAGAGAGTTGACTGCAGATGAACATACAAAAGCACATCATCATTATTGAAAGTTACCAGGGCTATTTGGTTATGCCAGGATGTGATACAGGCAATTTTTAACTATTCAGTGAAAGGAGGTGCTTCAGAAAAAGTACCTGATGCTCCTGAACCGAATTCATCAAACATCTGGGTTGAAGACTTCTTGTCATCAATTGGCTCATCAGTCTGTTCAAAGCTACTTACAGAGCTCTCTGCAACCAAACAGACCAAAACACCAGCAGTGAAAACACACAAGCTACTAAAGAGAACTGAATCTCATTTGCAAAGTGGCCTTGATTATGATGTTAAGCTAAATGATTTCCTGTTAGCACTATTAGCAGCCCATCTCTTAATTGGATCTCTATTAATTTCATGCAGGTTCTTTAATGATTCTAGGGTAAAACAGACTCTTAAGACATGCAGGTATATAGAAAGCATTGCTAAGAGTCCATGTAGTTACCTTACTTGTATGCACAAATATAATAGAAAACAAAAGAGTTTTGACCCCCATTAGCATTGATGAGATCTAACTATTTTGAAATCAAGGTGTAATCCAAGATGGCGGCTTGTTAGTCTCATTAGTCTGTTGGCGTTTGTTCATTGTTGTTTGATCCTATATTTTAATTTTTATTCTAAATGGTCTGATGAACAGTGGATGCCTTAAATCTCAGTTTGGAGCCTATAGACTTTTGCACATTTTCATGAATTTGATTTTCAATGCTAAAACTACCACAAAATTACTTGGATTACTCGAATCATAAAAGCGTTGATTTTGCAATGGCTGTTTCTGTTGCATTGTGCCCAAGTGTCATTGAACTCGCTGGAGAGGAAAATTGTCTTACTGCGGGGTAATATTTTAAAGATACCTGTCTTACTTTATTATTTATAAAGAACTTATTTCTTATAGACCATATTTTCTTCCACTTGATGTTTTCATATTTTGATGACCAAAAGACTGTTGAACATGGCACATAATTCTTCTTTAACGCATTTCTAATATATATTTTACTGCATTGATCTTTAACAAGATTAACATCACCAATAAATATCATATCACTATAAGTCAATGGTTGTTGTTGGTCAGCGTTAACAGAAGAATATCCAGAATTACGTAATGATACAACTTGATCAAAAATAACAGCATTGTCTTTTGGTTTCACAGGAATTTTTATTTTTTTAAGGAATTCTGAGTATGACAAATTGCGGACCATGTTCATTAAGCTGTCTGATTAAAGATTCTGCTTATCAATTATTTGCCAAGCCAGCAGTGCCTGCTTATGGAATAATTTAATTGGGATTTTATCAATAGAAAAACTGCATTTTAAAAGAAAATGAATGCCACCCAAATAATTAAATATAAACTTGGGGAATATATTCCACACATCTTTATTTTTGATGTACTCAATTATCCATTTTAACTTAAATACCTCATTGAGGTCTGTAAAATGTAACACTTCAAGGGCCCCAAATTCTTTAATATTATTTATAATATATTTTCATAAATAGTGAGCCTTTTTTCACCAAATAAGCTAGTGTCAAATAAGCTTAATGTGCTTTAAAATATGATGACGCCATTCTTTTTCCATAGGCCTAGGTACAGTGGCAGAACTAGAGTTTTTTTACATGGGGTGGCCAAGGCTATTCAGAGGGTCTATAGACCATGACAGGAAATTTATGTATAACCCCAACTTGGCAGCAACAAAGTATGATATGATTGCTGAGCACATTACCTCACATTAGCTATACATTTCTATACTGTGATTTAAGACACTGTGACTGAACTGCGTGTATTAGCCTACTAGTACACATGTAAACATATTGAATGTTAGGCAAGTGGAACTCTGTTGGAGCAAAAGATATGACTTAAACAGTGACTTTCGTAAAATTTTTTCAGGAAATCTCAAACTTTGGCTGCCAACTTTTGAGTTCAGCCTCAGGCTATTTCGTGTTATAACTAATAGTAAAGAGGAAGAGATGATGGGTTCACGTGCACTCCTGCTTCTATTTATAGTATTCTGTGCTGTTGCTGTATTTTTGTATTTTGTCAATCATTTTTTGCAGTGTTTTGTCCTGTCAAATTAACAAAATAGCAGCAACAACCTTTTTCAGTTTAGTGTGAAGATTTTTTTTTGATTTTGAAGTGTTATGTATTCCAAAAGAATTAAAACAATTTATTGACATAACTAATTATCAGTGAAACTATGTCCCTCTCCTTGGTGCAGTCATTTATTCTAAATATAGGCCTACCCTTCCAAAATAATATGGGAATATACTGCAAAATATAATGCAATATATTACATAATACATTTCCATATATGGTAAACCAGTGCTTATATTTTTCAATATACAGCAATATATGCATTGACAATGTATAGCTATATATTGATATATACAAATATATTTAGAAATGTAGACAAAAATAAATCTAATATTCACAGTTCAATTCTTTATTGAGTATATATTGCACATACATGTTCCCATATAAATGTGAATATACATACATATACACAAAAATTAATGGAATGAGCTACAGCAGATTTCTAGTTCCCAGCATGCTTTGCTTCTGTTAAAGGAGAGTAAAGTTTTAAAATTAAGGCCGTTTCTCAATACCAAGTACGCAAAGTTCAAACTTGCGTCCTCGGTAGTTCAGACTTCGCAAGTTCGACTCGGGAGGACACAAGTCCGGTAATTCTGCAAATGGAACAGCAGCGTACTTGATAACGTCAGTCAGCTCGCCTTGGCTACTCCGGTTATCTACACTGTATGCATTAACAATACGACGAAATATGATATCAAACACCACTGCCTCTTTTTGTTTTCATTTAAACATATTATTAGTCGCAAAAATGTAGTTCAGGGAACGTACATACATTACAGTGAAACAAAATATTATATCAAACAGCATTGCCTCTTTTCTGTTTCATTTAAAATATTAATAGCCTCAAAAATGTGGTTCATGCATTATAGGCCTACAATAAAACGAAATGATATCAAACATCACTGCCTTTTCGTTTCTTCAAAATATAAAACACAACCCTCTTTTTGTTTTCATTTTAAAAATATAAAACATTAATATGTGGTTTAGGTAATATGTGCACATATACTCTGATTATCTTCGGTAATATGTGCACATATACTCTGATTATCTTCACTGTATGTATCATAAAATGAAATATGACAAGCACAACAAAAAAGCCTTTTTTGTTAAATGTCAGTTTTAATGAACAATAATAGCCATTATAAAAGTATAAGTATAAAGTATAAGAGACGTATGTAATAGGAAATAAAGACAAAAGCAAACAATTCAGTCAAATGTATGCAACAAAGTCAAAGTCAGATTAATAAATAAATAATTTATGAAACATAACTTTGTGCTCAGCCAAAATGATATGACCTGCAAGAAATAATAGATTCATGAGACCAAAGATTACTTGTTAGATATAGGCTACCCGAAACAAATTTTACCTCATGTTTAACCACTACAGAGACATCAGAGCCAGCAGCAAGTGTCAGAAGGACTAGCCGAGCTTAGGCTGCTCTCTTTGGGAAACATAAGCACTGAGCGCCCGCTGATCACATGGATCTCACGTCTCCGACATCGGCGAAGCAAATTTTCAAATAGGCGATATCTTTATAAATAAACCACAGATTTGAGGTTTAACAACTACATTCTCTCCTGAAATTCTCTTAGAACTGCATTTCATGACACTATAACAGTAATATTTTGAAAATTTTGCGGGTTTTCCCCTCTGCCATTAAGGCTGATGGCTGATTGGTGCGAAATGCTTTCTGGGATACCTGGCTGCCTCAAGTTCGCACAAGTCACCTCTGGATGCATCCTTGATAAAAGGGGTGGAGCAAGAACACATCCAGGGATTTGAACTGTACTTGGTTAGATGTGAACTTTGAATTGGAACCGTACTTGGGCGACGACTGATGACGTTTCACAAGTCTACAAGAACACAAATACAGACAAGAACGCATATTGAGAAACGGCGTAAGTGTTATTTCATGTGCTTTTGCTCAATATTATTATAGGGGGAGATCTGTTAGTGTTTAAAGGGATAGTTCACCCAAAAATGAAAATTCTCTCATTAATTACTCACCCTCATGTCGTTCCAAACCCGTAAGACCTCCGTTCATCTTCGGAACACAAATTAAAGTGTGATGTGATGTGACATGTGGCCAAGTATGGTGACCCATACTCGGAATTAGTGCTCTGCATTTATCCCATCCAAAGTGCACACACACAGCAGTGAACACACACACACCGTGAACACACACCCGGATCAGTGGGCAGTCATTTTTTTGCTGCGGCGCCCGGGGAGCAGTTGGGGGTTCGGTGCCTTGCTCAAGGGCACCTCAGTCGTGGTATTGAAGGTGGGAGAGAGCGCTGTACATTCACTCCCCTCACCGGTACAAGACTGGAACCCACAACCTTTGCGTTACGAGTCCGACTCTCTAACCATTAGGTCACGACTTCCCCCTACCGGAGATATTTTTGATGGAATCTGAGAGCTCTCTGACCCTCCCATAGACAGCAAGGGTCCTTACATGATCAAGGTCCAGAAACGTAGCAAGGAGATCTGTAAAATAATCCATGTGAGATCAGGGGTTCAAATGTGATTTTAAAAAGCTACGAGAATACTTTTTGTACGCAAAAGAAAAAAAAAAGACTTTATTCAACAATTCGTCTCCTCTGCGTCACCCTAGAGCCATTTTGGAGAGTATCCACTGAACGCAAACAGCGTACGCTGTTTTGTGTCAGCTGCGGCACGCGGATACGCTGTTTACGTCGTTTATGCTTTGATTTGAACGAGAACAACGTATAAGCGTGGCGCAGCTGACCCAAAACAGTGTATGCTGTTTGCAATACAATATGATATAGGGGAGACCAGCGTAAGTTTTTACACTTTTTACTCCAGTCAAAATTTCATTATAGTTTAGAGACCAGAACTTAAAAGTTTGAGAAAATAAGATAATAAAATAAACTTATTTGACAACTAGCCCCCATATTGCAAATATACACGCTCAGATCAGTTATAAAATATAATAATCTGAGAAAATGTGCACAAATTATACATATATTATTCATATGAACATATCATTTAATATGCAGAGATATTTACACATTCAAGCTGGTTAAAACCGGCAATTTAATATAGTGGAGTCAGTGAACCTGTAAAGCAAAAGAGGTTATATCTTAACTCAGTGATTCTCAAACTTTTAACAGCGGCGTACCCCCTGGGGCATTTAACATTCTTCTGCCTACCTCTCTCTCTTCCACTTTAGACCGCAGTTACACCTTTTCTATTAAAGGACAATGGGCCTCATTTACGAAACGAACGTACGACAGAAAAATAGGCTGTTTGTAATATACATTTAAATTACATAAATGAATGTAGCCTAATAGTTTGCAATTACAAGGTTAACGGGTATTTTTGGAGTAAGATCAATTTCTCTTTGACGAGATTACTTCCTCTTTTTGGCCGGGTTTCGTTTCTCCGTGTCTTAAACTCTAGGGGTGAGGCTTCTAAACCAGGGTGTTTTTAGGGGCGTGATATTCAAATGACGATTGTTTTCTGCCGCCACATTTATCAACTTGCGATCATTCGTACGATGAGATTGGCGGCATACGAATGTATCATGAATCACACGTGAACTCTGTCGTAAGTTGATTTGTGCGCACGGATCTGCGCTCGTTTCTACGTTAGATTGATAAATGAGGCCCAATATTTGCCCCCTT
The DNA here is from genome assembly GCF_001515605.1 of Sinocyclocheilus anshuiensis. Lineage (NCBI taxonomy): Eukaryota > Metazoa > Chordata > Actinopteri > Cypriniformes > Cyprinidae > Sinocyclocheilus > Sinocyclocheilus anshuiensis. Next base: position 342,792 of record NW_015547647.1, read on the forward strand.
AAATTGATTTACAGGTGCATTTTTTTTTACCTTTATGGAGGCAAAGATTTTCTATCCTATTGTATCTTATGTCATGTTTTATGTCATATTCTTAACATTCCATTAAGTGTATTATTAATATAATAAATAAAGCAATAAATGATGGCAAATCGAAGTGATAGCCTACTTGTAGACTTAAAAAAAAAACGCCAATAGGTGGCGGCAAGTCACTGTCTTAAAGGGGTCATATGATGCGATTTCAATTTTTCCTTTCTCTTTGGAGTGTTACAAGCTCTTGGTGCATAAAGAAGATCTGTAAAGTTGCAAAGACTAAAGTCAATCACAGCACACCAAGCTTTTTCAGAACGATGAGCTTTGTAAAAATCGACGCGTTTCAAAAAGGCGGGGCATAGAGGAGAAACAATAATGTACAGTATGTGGAAAATAATGTGTTTTTTTAACTTTAAACCGCATAAACACATTTCATTACTATCACATATGCACGCTGCTTGTGTGGATGCCGTCAAAGATGAGGTAAGCTGATTGGATATCATGTAGCCTATTTGACCGTTTACGGCACTCCCGTTTTCCTGTTTTTACATTAGAAACATCATTTTGCTTGTCAGAAAGACATGTTCGGTTTTAATGTTACTTTAAGTTGGGGTAGAATTAAATGAATGCCAAAACTCAGAATTTTGTACGCGTTTCCCCTCCGTCACCTCACGTACCCCCCAGTTTGAGAACCACTGTCTTAATGGAATACAGAGATGGAAAAAAGTCTGACAATATACACAGATAACATGTCTTTATGCACAAAATGAATTACAGTGACTGCAGCTTAACCTTTTGCCTTCATAATTTCAAAACAGTCAATATCACGTTTTTGTTCCATCCACCCACACACTCTTGGATTGACTGCTTTTTATATTTTTTGTATTTTGACTGCTGGCACTTTCCACAAATAGGGCACTAAATAGAGCATGAAATGTTTTTTTTAAATCTTACTAAACAAATAGTAAGGTGCTTAACTTTTAGAAAATGCTGATTAATATTTCAGAAAATATTAAATAACAACATATGTTTTATTATCTATTCATTTGTAAAAAAAAAAATTGTAATTGCCTAGCAATCAAAATTAAATAGATGTAAGTGTATCAAATAAATGTTAAAATAGCATATTTTTTAAAAAAGTGTCTGCTATACAATATTCTGTCCTGTTTTAGACAGATTTACTGCCACTTAACTCTGCCTGAAAAATAGGATCTAAAAATGTGATCTGAACAGGGCGATGGAAAATGTTTTCAGTAACACTGTGTTTCTCACAAGTGCCCAGTCACAGACAGGAAATGGAGTCTCTTAAGCAGTGAATAGGTTGGGTCAATTTGACCTAGTTACAGAGATGCTGGATTTTACAGCAACAGCATGGAAGGAATATTCATCCTGCTTTAACATGAATCGGGATTTGTGGCCAAAAAAGAGATAACTTTGAATTCAATCTTCTGTCAATGGCACAATATAAGAGTATACAATTGTTAAAATTTCATTAGCTCTACGTCGAAACAATTCACATCTTAATGCGCGCCTGAATGTACTCACATCTCACATAAGAGGATGTGTCTGTCTGAGTGTTTGGATTTGATAAGGTGGTTTTTCCCCATCTCCACCAAAACACAGAGCTGATCTTCTGTCTGCACTGAGACGAGCCATAGTAGTACAGCAGAGGGTCCAGAAAAACACTTACACTCCCCAAACACACAGCCAACAGGTAAGCCGCATATGATGAATCTCCCTCCCCACTGTTGATTTTAGTAGTAGCTAAATAAACACAGTGGTACAACAGGATGCCATTGGTTGGAGCAAAGCACATCACAAACACCACCAGCACAGCGATAGCCATAATCACAGCTCTCCTTCTTATTTCTGAGAGCGATGAGGATTTTGCAAATTGATTAGACTTGGTACGAAGCACATATATGATGGTGGAGTAGCTCACTAAGGTGACGATAAGTGGCACAAAGTAGTAGAGGCAGGAGAGGATGGAGAACAGGTACATGTACTGCTGATCCGTATGGTCATCATGGATCAGCGCATCATGGCAGGTGACGCCCACATCCTTAATCTTGAATGTTTGTCTCATTGAGAGAAGTGGCACTGTACCAACGAGTGCCAGCAGCCAGACCAGCACACATATGTATGTGGCTTTCCTTGCGTTCCTCCAGGTCAGAGAGGCGATGGGAAACGCCACGGCCAGCAGCCTGTCCACACTCATGCACATCATCAGCAGTATGGAGCAGTACATGTAGCAGTAGTAAGCTGCACTGATCACACGGCACGCCACCTCACCGAACACCCAATCTGAAGCGTTCAGCTGGTAGTGGATCTTCAGAGGCAGCAGCAGGGTGAAGAGCAGGTCCACACACACAAGGTGAGTCATGTAGATCACAGCTGGTTTCTTCTCTCGAATCTTACAGGTGAACGTCACCAAGGCCAAAGCGTTCAGGGGCAAACTAATGAAGATGATGAAGATGTAGAATGAGGGCATGATGCGTGTGGCCATTGGGCCTTTAAGGAAGTCAATAGCTTCGTCTGAGATCTTGAGTATCAAGACTGTAGTCCGGTTGCATTTTGCTGCATTCAGATCAGTGACATTACATGGATGTGCTCCTTTATTAGATTGGGATGCTTGTTGGCGTATCACTGTAACCCGACACAAAAACACAACAGCATCAGTGACTGCTCTCATAACACAACTAGACAAATGAATATGACTGAGAGGCCTTGATGAAGATGTTTAAGACATTCACACCAAGAATGATAACTAGCATTCACACCAACAGACGATAACGTTCTGTTTATTATAAATGCACACATAATTTTTGTCATCTGCCACTTTAAATGCTCAAGCTCATTAAAGCAGGATTCTGATTGGCTGTCAATATTTTTATCATTCATCAGCTGGAAGAAATCATTCTGAAAGTGTTGATATCCTTCCTCTGTGTTGTTATTGGTATAGTGTGAATTTTATTCTCATAGAATTAGAATGAGTTTTAACACTTGACTTATCGTTATTGTTCTTGGTGTGAACGAGCCTGTAAACTACAACCCCAATTGCAGTGGGCTTGCAGTACAAACAGTGTTAAACATACCTCTGTCCCAACTTTTTTGGAGTGTGTTGCAGCCATCAAAATCAAAATTTGTTTATATTTGCAAAACCAAATTAAGTTGGCAAATGAAAACATTGGATTTTTTTCTTTGTACTTAAGTCAATGAAATAAAGGTTAAAAAGAATGAACAAATAACATATTTTAATGACATTTCACAAAACATCCCAACTTTTCTGGAATTCGGGTTGTAAAGCCTCAGAGTCCAAAACAAACACAAGCCATTACGGTCTGTCTGCTGGATATTGTACATACTTTCACGAGTTTTATTTGGCATTAAAGAAGAGTCTGGCAATGTTTCATCCATATTGTAGTCAATCGGCTCATCAGTCTGGGTTTCATAGTCACGTTGAACAGAAAAACTGCGTCCAGAGGGGGCTGTAACCAAACACACAACCATCAGTGATAGTTCTCATAACACATCCAGATAAGGAAAGCCAAAGACAAAACTCTGGGCCCTTTTCTTTACAGTAAGAACTCTAGGAGGAACATATTTTGCATATTGGTGCCTGTATATTTTACAACTTAAAACGTCTCCAGGTTAAACATGTAACCATGGTTTCCCGAAGGGAATGAGACGCTGCATCGAAACGCTATGGGAACGCCTTCAGTGTGACCACGCTCTGAATCACATGTGTAATCAGTCCAATGGATGGGCGAGACGTCACGGGCGGGGTGACGTAACGACCAGGAAGCTTAAAAGCATGTGCGGTGGAACCGGCGTCAGCTTCTAGGAATGAAGCAAGCGCTGACAGGGATGCCGGAAGTATGGCCCTGAGACGCAGCATCTCGTTCCCTTCGGGGAACCATGGTTACATGCGTAACCTGGAGATGTTCCCTTTCAGGAACTCGAGCTGCGTCGAAACGCTACGGGAAGGAGAATGCCCACACCGCCAGACTTACAAATCCCTGCCTAGTGTGAAAGGCAGCTAAAGCGAGAGAACGGAGCCAGGAGTGGTGCAGAAAGCAGGTAGGCACCTGACAAAATAGGCGGGGACATCCCGCCCAAAGGCCAACTTCAGAAGGAGTGAGTCTTGACCCCCAATGGAGTGGGGAGATCAGAGGACTCGAGGCTATGGAATAGCATCCTGATCTGCCCACTGACTGGTCACCAATAGGGGCGTGGTAGGCCACAATGGCCGCCACGTAGACCCACTCCACCCTGCGGAAAAATGGGCCTGCAAGAACTCCAGAACTGTACCAACTGGGCAGTTAGCTGGGTCGAGCTGGCGGTCTCCCTCAGGGGCCACACCCATAACTTCCACAGCTCCGGGCGGGGGTGAAAGATCATGCCCTCCGCCTGTGAGAGGAGGTCCCTCCTGACGGGGATCTCGTACAGACGAAGCCTCGGCCAAGTCTGCACCATAGCGTCCAGTCTGAGAAAATGGACTCTGGATGAGTCAGAGAGAACCAGAGGGGACAGTGCGATGTCATCTGAGTCGCAAACAGGTCCACCTGAGCCTGGCCAAAAATTCTCCATATCTGCTTCACCACCTCGGGGTGAAGCGTCCATTCCTCGGGCCTCTGCCCCTGCCTCGACAGGATGTCTGCTCCCATATTGAGATGCCCAGGGATGTAAACGGCCAGCATCTCCAGGCAGGTGATGTGCCAAGTGAGATGGCAACCGCTCCACAGACCGCGGGCAGCGTGGCCACTCATGACCGCACCCCAACCGGTGAGGGACGCATCCGTCGCTAGCGTTACACGGTGACAAGGAGCTCCCAGCACCGGTCCCTGAGACAAGAACTAAGGTTTCTTCCACATGACTAAGGCACTTAGGCACCTCCGCGTGACCTTGAGCATGCGAAGCGGGTTTCCCCTCGGGGGAGAACCCCTTGGTCTTGAGCTGAAACTGCTTGACAGTGAGTGACTGGCCTTCTCTCACTCTCTTGACTGCAGTGAGGATCGGCTCGATCCGAGCAGGGGACAGAAGTGCCTGCATCGTGGTCGAATCCCACACCACGCCCCAAATAAGTGGTCCTCTGAGCTGGAGAAAGCACACTTTTCTTGGCGTTTAGTCTTAACCCCAACTCTTTCATGTGAGCGAGCCCTGAGACAAGAACTAAGGTTTCTTCCACATGACTAAGGCACTTAGGCACCTCCGCGTGACCTTGAGCATGCGAAGCGGGTTTCCCCTCGGGGGAGAACCCCTTGGTCTTGAGCCACCACTGTAGGGGTCTCATGTACAGCCGGTCAAAAGATATCACGTTGGACGCAGCTGCCATCAGACCCAACAATCTCTGAAAATGCTTGACAGTGAGTGACTGGCCTTCTCTCACTCTCTTGACTGCGGTGAGGATTGACTCCTCACCGAGCAGGGGACAGACCCCAACTCTTTCATGTGAGCGAGAACGACATCTCGATGCCGAACCACTACCTGCTCTGAGTGAGCTAATATCAACTAATCGTCTATGTAGTTGAGTATGCGGATGCCCTGGAATCGCGGAGGAGCCAGACCAGCATCCACACACTTCGTGAAAGTGTGGGGTGAGAGTGCAAGGCCAAAGGAAGAATTCAGTGTTGGTAAGCTTTTGCCCCCAAAAGCAAACATCAGGAACTTCCTGTGATGAGGAAGGATGGAGACGTGCATCTTTTAGATCGATTGTGCCAAACCAGTCCTCTGACTTGATCTGAGACACGACTTGTTTGAGTGCGAGCGTGCTGAACTTCAATCGCCTGACTGAGTGGTTCAGATGACGCAGATCTAAAATAGGACGCCACCCTCCATCCTTCCTCGGAACGGTGAAGTACCGACTGTAGAACCAGGACTCTGCTATGTGAGGAGGGACCACCTCAATGGCCTCCTTCCTTAAAAGAGTAACTACATCTGTTCCATGACCAGAGCCTGATCGGGACCCACTGAGACACGTTAGTCTACTAAGGGAATCAGTCTCTCGAGACTGACCTCTGGTGTAATCAGAG
>NW_015547647.1:349942-351002 GCF_001515605.1 Sinocyclocheilus anshuiensis
GAGTGCGAGCGTGCTGAACTTCAGTCGCCTGACTGAGCGGTTCAAATGACGCAGATCTAAAATAGGACGCCACCCTCCATCCTTCCTCCGAACGGTGAAGTACCGACTGTACTGAACCCGGACTCTGCTACGTGAGGAGGGACCACCTTGATGGCCTCCTTCCTCAAAAGAGTAACTACTTCTGTTCCATGACCAGAGCCTGCTCGGGACCCACCGAGACACGTTAGTCTACTAAGGGAATCAGTCTCTCGAGACTGACCTCTGGTGTTCTACAATACCGACTGTAGAACCCAGACTCTGCTATGTGAGGAGGGACCACCTCACTGGCCTTCTTCCTCAAAAGAGTAACTACTTCTGTTCCATGACCAGAGCCTGCTCGGGACCCACCGAGACACGTTAGAGGACTCTGCTATGTGAGGAGGGACCACCTCAATGGCCTCCTTCCTTAAAAGAGTAACTACATCTGTTCCATGACCAGAGCCTGATCGGGACCCACTGAGACACGTTAGTCTACTAAGGGAATCAGTCTCTCGAGACTGACCTCTGGTGAAATCAGAGCGGCTAGCTCAGTGCCCTGAAGCAGCGAACTGGCAGGGGACGGCTGTACTAGCTGCTCTAGAGACCTCCGTGGAGGTCGCGAGCCTCTTAGCACCGCTACGTTTCCGGGTGGTAACTCAGAGCAGCGCTCGCCGCAGACCGCTGCGCCCTGGAGAAGACTCGACTGATAGAACCAGAGCCTGCTCGGGGCAGGACCGAAGGAGACACGCTAGGCAGGGGCTCCCACACCGCCAGGTGACATACTAAGGGAACCAGTCTCACGAGACTGGCCTCTGGTGCACTTAGAGCGGCTAGCTCAGTGCCTTGAAGCGGCGAACCTGCAGGGGACGGCCGTACTAGCTGCTCTAGGGACCTCAGTGGAGGTCGCGAACCTCTTAGCGCTGCTACGTTTCCGGGCGGTAACTGAGAAAAGCGCTCACCGGAGACTGCTGCGCCCTGGAACACTGGCAGGGTTGGCAGACTGATCTCCTGAGGGCACTGAGGAGAGACAGGCACCGTGGAA
>NW_015547647.1:351012-351630 GCF_001515605.1 Sinocyclocheilus anshuiensis
TCTCAGAGGTCCTATAGGCCTTAGCATCAGGACCCTCATAGCTGAAGTCTTCTCTGAAAATGACGGTCCTCAGACCCGCGTCATCTGCTAGGAAGACTCGATTGATAGAACCAGAGCCTGCTCGGGGCAGGACCCAAGGAGGCACGCTTGGCAGGGGCTCCCACACCGGCCTTAAAGTGGCTAGTTTGGTGCCCTGAAGCGGCGAACCGACAGGGGACAGCCGTACAAGCTGCTCTAGAGACCTCCGTGTAGGTTGCGAGCCTCTTAGCACCGCTACGTTTCTGGGCGGTAACTGAGAGAAGCACTTGCCGGAGACCGCTGCGCCCTGGAACATGGCAGGGTTGGCAGACCGACCTACTGAGGGCACTGAGGAGAGACGGGCACCGTGTAATGCGGTGTACATCGCTCTTCCCCAGAGGGAGCTGGCCCTCAAAAAGTCCTAGGCCTTAGGCGTCAGGACGTTTATGATGAAGACTATCCAGCGAGAATGACGGTCCGCAGGACTGCCTTCCGCTAGAAGCTGTAGCGTCTCGACCAATCTAACACACAATTTTTAATTTGATTTAACAAATCAGTTATTCATTAGATTAACAAATCGTCACAGACCCCTCACCCAAT
>NW_015547647.1:351656-356969 GCF_001515605.1 Sinocyclocheilus anshuiensis
CCGGAGACCGCTGCGCCCTGGAACACCGGCAGGGTTGGCAGACCGATCTCCTGAGGGCACTGAGGAGAGACGGGCACCGTGTAATGCGGTGTACACCACTCTTCCCCAGAGGGAGCTGGACCTCAGAGGTCCTATAGGCCTTAGGCGTCAGGACGTCCACTGAACCGCATTCCGCTAGAAGCCTTCGGCCTGGGAGCACCACTCTGACTCTAGACTCTGCGGAGTACGAGAAGTGACGCCCCCAGAATGAGGAGCTGGAACACGGTAGGTTGGGACTGCTCCCGCCCAGCAGCCCCTGCTGACCGCCTCAACCTCCTCAGAGGAAGAGAGGTAAACACGTGCTCTTACTCGAGAAATTTTTATCCCAAGAGCCCCTGTATATCTAACTTCTCATATTCACATAAATACTTCATTTTATTCCTCAGAATTAAATGCAATCAAACAACCAGACGAGTAAACACAGTCTGGTGTGATAAGATTCATATAAAAAATAGAAAATGATATATCTAACTTCTCATAGTCAGATAAATACTTAATTTAATTCCTCAGAATTAAATGCAGCCAAACAACCAGACGAGTAAACACAGTCTGGTGTGATAAGATTCATATAAAAAATAGAAAATGATATATCTAACTTCTCATAGTCAGATAAATACCTCATTTAATTTCTCAGAATTAAATGCAGCCAAACAACCAAAGGAGTAAACATTCATCGGTGTGGAAAGATTCACATCAAAAACTGAAAATGATGTAATACACGCGTTGCCTCGGCAGGGCGCGTGCCGCTTGGTCACACAAACAATATCAATCTCCTCGGAGAAAAATAGCTGCAGCAGAGCTCTCACTCAGAGGGGGAAGAAAACGCAGCACGGGCTTACGAGTCTCGAGAACTAGCTCTAGATCTAGGGAATGGGGGTGGAGATGGGAAGAGCCGTCACGTGCGATCCCCGCGATCTTAGTCACCGCATGTGCCTCAGCAGCAGCAGGACAGGAATCGCAAGATCACAGGCACGGACACACTCCTCGGAGCGTGCCTGGTGAGATCGGAGCGCTTAACAGCAGGAAAAGCACAATCAGCCCCCCGAGAGGCGACTGCGCGAGCTCCGCTCCCCATTTATGCTGCTTATTAAAATATTAGGCCTAATATGCTTATGTAACTGATGCCTGTGCAACTGGCGAGCTCATCGATGCTCTCCGTATCAATCTCCTCGGAGAAAGACAGGCGGAGCGTCGCGCCCTCTCCCTGGGGGGAAGGACCTCAGCGCGGGCTTCCGAAACCCCGAGAACAGGCACTGGATCTGGTGGTTAAGGAAGAAGATAGGGACTCACCCGTCTACATTCCCTCCACCGGATCCATATGCTAAACCCATGAGCACAGCTGCCACTCCGCCTCGGCGAAAGCGGGGCCGGCACCGCGAGAAACGCTAGTGAAGGCTCCCTCCTCAAAGAGACGCCTCCCTCGAGAGCTGACTCTGTGTGCTTCGCTCCCAAACAGACAACACACAAACTGTGTTTGTCCTCACCGAAATATAGCACGGGCAGGGAGGAACATACAGCCTGAACGCTGCCTGCTCGCCCAAATGCTTCTTTTGAATGAAGCTTTGACATAATGGAGCTTATAAGTGGACAAACAACACTAAATAAGACTCACAAACAGATAGCGACTGAGACACACAGAGCGCTTGCTGAATGACAGAAAGCTGACGCCGGTTCCACCGTACGTGCTTTTAAGCTTCCTGGTCGTTACGTCACCCCGCCCGTGACGTCTCACCCATCCATTGGACTGATTACAATTGTGATTCAGAGCTGTGTGTTCATGCTGAAGGCGTTCCCGTAGCGTTTCGACGCAGCTCGAGTTCCTGATAGGGAACTGGATATTTCATTAAATGTTACTGTTAATATATACCAAAATCTGATTTTTAATCATAAACTGTACTGATAAACACCATAAAGATGGTAAAACACATAGACAAAATACCATCAGGGTAGCAACACACATGACACAAAAATAATGCAATAAACATTAACTAAATAACAGAAAATGTAACATAAAACACCTTAATGTAGGCTACATAATGTATGAAAACTAAATTATTTATATAAAATATAATCATTTGATGTGTCATGCAGTGACTTCTGGGAATGTCCTTTTACTGTTTTTCATAGTAAATTATAAAGTACTTTATAGTTTTTATGTGCAAAAAATATTTTTGACAGCATTTTATAGTAAAAGTTAATATAATACGATGTTAAACCATTGACAATGTTTCACATACTGTTTATATGGTACGGTAACTTACAAATAACCAATTTATATTTATATAGGGAGGGGTCATTACTTCATGTCCAGTTTATAACCTCTTAAGACCCAGCAAATCATTTTAGGAAAAATGTTTTATTTTTTCATGTCATTACATTGTTTAGAGCATAAAAAAAATAAAAAAATTAATAATAATAATAATAATTGAAAAATTATATTTAATTCATAAGTTATGCTACGTCCTTGGTAGAGGACATCGGGACTCAATTTCTTTAAAAAAAAAAAAGACATGAATGAACATGCATAGGCAAAAATAATAGATTTTTTTTAATCACCAATACATTTTTAGTTTTCACTATTTTTTTTTTTTACCAAACTTGTTATAACAGAATGATTTGATATACCATTTATTCATGCAAAATGTGTGTAAAATGGCCATAAACAGGTTTTCTCATTATATATAATGTATCTATAAACTAAATCTAATTAGCATATTAATGTGTTTTTTGGGGCAACATGTAATGAAAAAAGAAGTGTAATAATGGGAGTAATAATTGACAAGATTTTCATAATAATATATAATATTTCATAGGAATATTGAAATATAATTTGTTTCCCTATTCATTTGTTGTGTCTCCCAAAATGCGTAATAAACATGCTTTTAGTCCCGGTGTCCTCATATGAGGACTTGTATGAAATCAACGTCCTGTTTCGTAACAGAAAGTCATATTTTGCTTTGAAACCCCATAACATGTTCTTGAGATGTTGATTTATGACACACAGTTTAAAAATTTGTCAGATTTAAATGATAATTACAAAATATTATAATATTTCCATAAGGGTGTCACTAAAGTAATTTCAGACATTTTTGAAGACCAAAAAGAGGGAGTGGTCATAGTGAAACATCCAAACATTTAGTATCTCTGAAAAGCCCTGAATGCACAGGACATCCAGACTTAAAACTGTGGCATGTATAGCCTCAGAGAAATTCACTAAAATATAATGACCTCATATGAGGATGCAGGGTCTCAGGAGGTTAAATTTAAGACAGTATTTAGAGGATCTCTGAAAACTATACCGTTTCTGGGTTTCTCGTGATGATCCTGTGGATAAACCAGCTGAACAGTTGTTGCAGTTTCAGCTAAACTGTCTTCAGCACTAACTGTAATCAAACATACAAAATAAATACTAGTAAATTCCTATGTAACATTATTAGATAAACACAGGAAAACAACCATATCTGAGAGCTCGATAATGAGAATAATACTTCCAACCAAAACACACACAGGGACATTTCCTAGGAATGCTGTGAACAGCCTCTCTCAGAGCCTTCAGCAATATTTTGATGTGTCTGCGAAGGATTAAGTTTGAGTATAAACTTATTTGACAGGTTATATTTCAAAGCCTTGTTGGCTGGTACTAGTAGCTGTGTTTTGGAACATGGTAGATGCTTTCTAGCTGATCTAAGATGGTGATATAGCTGGTCATTTTTCAAATAAATATAACCTACAGCTTGCCCACTTTTTCTTAATATATTTTTAGTTTCATTAATAGCCTGAAGGCACTTTGTTTTCACACATTGATCGATCGATTGATTGATTCATTTTTTAATTAATTAATTAATTCATTCATTCATATATTTTTTTTAATAAATAAAATATCTACAATTAGGCTTGTGGTAGACTGGAAAATCAAAATAGAATAAAAATACATTTTATATATAAAAATAGCCTAGAAATCTTTTTTTTTTTTCAAACAGTAATAATAGGCTACTTTTACTTTTTTTTTTTTTCACTTTTAATGATTAAATGCTGGATTGGTGAATAGAAGGACTATTTTCTTTATATATTCGTTATATTTCTCTCTCGCTCTCTCTCTCTCTCTCTCTCTCTCTCTCTCTCTCTCTATATATATTAATAATAAAGTTAATAATAGTTACTTTCTTCAACTCCTCCTTTCAGTTATTCGCGTAAGTTAAAGCGCACCAGGGAAAATACCAGAAGTCGCATAGCTTTTGAAAATCAAAATCTCAATTTCTTTATGCATGAATAAACTTACCGTTAAAGACGGCAGTGCATGTGTGCGCATTCAGAATTAAAAACAGGATAGCTTTAATTTCCATAAGGTCAGTTTTTGCTGCCTGTTTAAAAAAAAAAGTCAATTTTAGTTCGAAAGAAAAACAAACTCTTCTAACTGAAGAAACCGGTTGTTTTGAGAATCAAACTCGCGCGTGAAGTTTCGAGTCACGGTCTGAACAGTAACAGCTCGTTCTGCACTGCGGTGTGGCTCGAGCGAGGATGTGCGTTTCAATGCGATCTGTGATGACATCACGACATCACGAACCCTGCGTCCCAACTGCTTATTATCAAACCCAGACATTGTGTCTGACTGTCCCACAGAGGTCTGTGTGGTTGATATGCTAAGCAGATAGATAGATAGATAGAATGTTGTTTGTTTTTTAATTCATAACATAATTTCCTGACCTGTTCTACCGTTTTTAGTTAGTCCAACTTTTGTGTCTGAATCTGATCAACAATGTATTTGAATGCATTTATGATCTGATTTTGTTTATTCTGCTCCATAGACATGAAGTTACCTACATAATACCACAATGTCCTAGAAAAACAGAAGTGTATATTAGCTTATTCATGTGAGACTCTAGACTTCCAACTTATTAAGATAACAGACACACACACACACACACACACACACTCTCTCTCTCTCTCTCAGTGGACATTTCCGGTTTATATACGGAAAATTAGTGCTGGGCAGAAAAAGAAATGTCAACAGGGGAAACGGGGGAGATCAGAATCTAATTGCTGTGTTATTCCAGTGAACTAGCTTTTTTAAAACAGTGTTTCATTTCTGAATGTGACCACGTTTACAGCCTGAATGAGACGTTCATCATGCTCATTGAACTAGTAACTGAAATGCCGAGAGGCTGGGGTTTCTATATCTAGTGAACTCAGGTCATTTGGGCCTCTTTGACACTGAGATGACTGTCAAATGTGGCTCATTTTACAGAGATTCACTCTATGTCATTGCAATATATA
>NW_015547647.1:357245-361814 GCF_001515605.1 Sinocyclocheilus anshuiensis
TATATATATATATATATATATTTACTACAGTTCTTTCTTTCTGGTCCTTGAATCTGATTGGCTGAGATCCTTTTCCAGGCGTGCCATATTCTAGTGATGGCAGAATTCCAACGTTTCACCGTTTGTATCACTCTGCTTGCAGTATTTCTCACAGCGAGTGTCATGAACTCCCAAATCCACTATAATTTTATAAATAATACTGTTTTTGTGTCACGGAATGTAGTTTTAGGAGTTTTTTAGGCGAGAATGTAGTTGTTGACTTCAAATAAGCGGTTTGTTAATAAAGATAACATCTATATGAAAATGTGTTTTGACGTTTTTGGAGTTCCAGGGTGTCAGCGGCCGTTCAGCGCTCATGAACCCGCTGAGAGCAGCCTCACCTCGGTCCAGATCTTCTGGAATTTTCCACTGGCTTTAATGTCTCTACACAGTGGTTAAACATGAGATAGCCTATAATTCGTTTTGTGTAAATCTAACAGGTCTCATTAATCTATTATTTGTTCCAGAGCAAATAGTTTTGGCTGAGGGCAAAGTCTCATAACATTATATTTTATAACTTTCACTTTAGTGCTGTATATCTGAGCACTGCCGTTGTAGGCTACTTTTGACTGAATTGCATAGCAACTTTTATGATGGCTGTTTTTTTATCATTATTATTCAATAAATAATATTTTATAGAAATAATAGTAGTATTTAGTACTGGGAAATGGTGTGTGTTCGTGATGGTGATTCTAGTTAGCCTACATTATTCTGCCATTAGACTTATATACAGGCATATGGATATGGAAAAGCAGATATTTCAATTCAACATATTTATAATAGCAACACTAAATTCAAATCGAATGATTTTACTCATATAGATTTTAATGAATAGACAAATCTGAAACGTACATACAACAAATATTGAGTTTTGTCTTGGTTCATGTTCTTTTTTTCTCATAACCTTGATCTGGAAAAAGATACACACATTAAACACCATCTGTCCAGAGTGATACTGGTTTTATTTGTATGAATATGAATAGTCACATTCCATTCACAGCGCTCAGAATGCCGAATGCTGATGATATCACACACACACACACACACACACACACACACACACACACACACACACACACACACACACACACAAACAAACACACACGTGGTTACTGAGACATATAACTAACTATAAAGACCATAGATGAGTTTCTCTAGTCTTTTAAAACATTGAAAATAAATGATTTCGTTTGCTACATTTTATTGGAACAGATTCAGTAATGTTTCAGTATAGGAACAAAATATCAAATTATGCCTGGAACGTCTATCCTCTGGAGAGCGCATCCACTTGTGATGTTTGTTTGAGACGGCCATCTGTTTTATATCTTACTTTACTGCTTATATATACAATCTAAATAGCTCCCCCATCACACTATGCTAAACATGCTGAATGTCTAAGCTCATTCAGTTATTCAAACAGAGAAAATATAATTTTCATTCTAATTGTATTTCAATAGTAAGATTTTATTTGATTGTACTTCCTGCTTGATACTATACTCAGATCTGAGGTGTTTTTACTGCCGTACACAAGAGGTCATTGTGACTCTACAGCGACAGTAAGATTAAAAAAATATTAATTATAAAAAAAGAGATTTGTTTATTGTAATTGAGTGTGTTTGTTTCTCTAATTATTCCCAAATTACTGTTTTCCCCTAGATGTGTTAGTATGAAGTAAGCAAGAGGAAGGATTGTTGTAAAGTATGTTTGAATTTGGAAACTTGGTGAAGAATAGGTGTTTGAATGCAGTTTTCCCTCGTTTTTTTTCACATCATGAAATTAGTAGTACTTTTAAAACGTTTAAAATAATTCTAGTGTAATGCTGTCTCCTCGCCACTAGGTGACAGTATAAATCCACTTGACTGTCACATCGACTAATGCAACACAAATATTACGGAGTGCACTTTTTGCTTAAGCTTTTGCGTTTATCGTACACCACGTAATATTAATTTAGCTGGAAGCAGAATACAAGTTATAGAGAGATCTATTTTTAGATGTTAGGCTTCTTTAATAAATGTATTTTGAGACTCGAGCCATCAAATTAATTATGCACATTCCATTAGTCAATGAATTATAGAGCACGCCATATTCAGTGATTCACTGAGCAATAAAAATGAAACCTGGACCATTTTTAAGGTCATAAATGATTTTCCTGCGTGCAGATAGGATATTCTGCGTTGTGAACTATTAATATTATAGGGCTGTCAATTTAACACGTTCATTTAGTGCATTTAAATTATATTAAAAAAAATGCTAGGAAAATATTTCGTGTCTTAATCGTATTCTACTTTTATCTGCCTAAATAATGCCTGTGAATTGTCTTAATTTTTATCAAACAAAATATGCGATCAGTTGTGATTACTTTGAATAATGAATCACCATTTAATGTAACCAAATCAATAAAATTAATTAATTAACAGCCCAAATTAAAATATATTTAGTTTAATTTACTACTTTTTCCAGGAAGAATTCAGATTCTGTTGTTTCTAAAGCTAATTCTGAAATGTGTACATTTTGAAAATATTAAATAGTTGTTAGATAAGGTAAATGTGTTATAATATATGTTTTGTATTACTCTAAAGACATCTATGCTCTTACATATGCTTTTTTGCAATCCTAATGCCAATCCCATTAGCATAACCAAATCGAATCCTAACCTTTTTGCTCTAACCTGGGAATCTCGGGTGTCTTTGTTTTCTGAATATCATTCAGAATCTCTTTGTTGTAAACATATGACACCAGCACAAGTGACACACAGATGTACAGGAAATGCATGCATCCTGACATTTCTAACACATTCAGTCCTTCTGATTTTGCTCAGACATTCAGTCTCCTCAAACACATGGAACTCACAGTAATGATGAAATATAAAGTGACGTGTTTGCATGTGTGTGGGAGAACACGAACACACACATGCATGGATATCTAAGGGTTGTGTGTGTTTGATCACAAGCATAAGGCCAATCAGTGACGTAAAATTTGTGGCTTAATTTATTAATTTCCTATAACTGCAATATAGTGCCGCCCTACAGAACATTTCTCCACCATAATTGGCTGTCAAGGTCAGAGTGTTAAAACTATCCATTAGAAAACAAGCTAGTATTTGCTTAGTATGTTGAAAAGAGTATGCCAAAAGACCCCGGATGGTCTACCATTTCAGGTCGATTTTTGAAGTGTGGATCCATTCCGTGCACACTCTATTGGCTAAAACTGCCCACAATCCATTGCGCTTTGGCGAAGGATTTGGTCCAGAACTACAAAGTTAGGTAGAGAGGTTTACAAAAAGGGGTTTGAGTCATAATCAGAATAATCAACATTTAACCTGGTAAAAAATATTTATTTATTGTTATCCTTGTTATATTTCATCTGCGACAGCAATGTGAACCTTTATAAACATCCATTTGGTCGTTAACTTTTAAATGCATCATTATGCAGAAAATATGAGCAGAGTTCTCTGCATGAAAGACCCGCGACTGGCAGATCAATGAGCTACTTTTTTTCTCTCCACTAAGGTAGGAAGTTAAATTAAATGAAATGTGGAGGATGTTATACTGTTATACTATACTGTCATTCGTCTCTCTGTTAGTAGGGGAAGTCGTGGCCTAATGGTTAGAGAGTCGGACTCGTAACCCAAAGGTTGCGGGTTCGAGTCTCGTACCGGCAGGGATTGTGGGTGGGGGGAGTGAATGTACAGCGCTCTCTTCCACCTTCGATACCACGACTGAGGTGCCCTTGAGCAAGGCACCGAACCCCCAACTGCTCCCCGGGTGCCGCAGCATAAATGGCTGCCCACTGCTCCGGGTGTGTGTTCACGGTGTGTGTGTGTTCACTGCTGTGTGTGTGCACTTTGGATGGGATAAATGCAGAGCACTAATTCCTAGTATGGGTCACCATACTTGGCTACATGTCACTTCACTTAACTGTGACAGGATGATTGACAGTGTAACGCTCGGACTTATCGGCCGAGTTACATGGATTTAAAATGGGTCAGATTAAACTGTGTGAGATAAAATAAGTGTTTTAAAAAGATGAGACAACAACAAAAGTAGAATGAATAAATCGTGTATTTACATAATGCACAAGGAACTTAAAACAACACAATAAAACTAGAATAACTTAGGCTGTTAAAAGCAGATTGTGCATTTAAATCGTACCCTAAAACAGTCCTTAAGAATCCCAAGAATCCCAGGTCCCAAGGTAAAAGTGTCCACCGGTGTATATACAATTCCAAAGAAAGTGATCATCCAAATCATCCAAAATACTGGAAAGGCAAGTCCATGAACAACTCCTCAATCCAGCGTGGTTGTTTGGTCAATGACCCTGATTGTTTGACATGCTGCTTGCTTTGTACTGGTTTACTTCCTTATTCCTGTCATGTGATTGACCACATGACAGGCAGACCCATGAACATTTTAAAGACATACACACATCAAATAATTAAGAGGATTAAAATGGCTAAGACAACATGTAAAACCATTAAAACTCAAATATATAGATAAAAAACCATCTTAATATATATTGAGCGGTAAAAAC